>NC_067478.1:67556437-67803937 GCF_947179515.1 Apodemus sylvaticus
CGGGTGCATACCTTGGATAGCTCCTGGCTTGCACCTCTTGGTTGTGCTTGGCTGTGTTCTCAGACCCACGCCAGGCATTCCAAAAGGAGGGGTGGGCCCATGAGCCACTCCTTCCTTCCACACTGAGTTCTTCCTGCTCAGCACTGTCTCAGCTGACTATCAGTGATGGATGTCCCATAGCCACCAATCCTGACACACTCACACGCCAGCTCTTTCCAGGGTGTTTGCAGGGAAAAAACAATTTGTCTTTTTTTTTAGGGCCCTCTGGCACCCCTTTAAATTGTAAATGTCTGTGGGAGAGAATTTCTTTGGCAAGTGTGAGCAGGTTGTTTTTTTTGAAAGAGTCCAGGGTGCCAAGTGACACCTGGCTAACCTGCCCTTCCCACCCTTAAAACCAGGACATGGTGTTAAGCCACCCATTCATTTGCAGAACACTGGTCCCCAAAAAGCTATTGTGTGGAAGAGACCTGGACGAAAACCATTAGGGAATATGGTTGCTGCTCTGGGATTGCTGGTGAGCAACATTTACCCGTGTGTGAAAGGTCCTGAGAAGTCCTTCAGCAGGACAACGAGGCTCACCAGGAGTTCTAGTGACACAGCCTTCTTGCCATATGACCCTCTTTCTGGCCTCTTACCAAGCTGGAAGTGAGCCTCTCTCTGGTGGCCCTCTTTCTAGCATAGGCCTTCTTTCCAGGCAATGCTAAGAAACACACCCCGCAGTCATCATAGGGAACGACTTCTAGTCTTCATTTGTTGGCCTGAGGGAGAAAGAGCCCATGTTCCCCTGATGTGTGCAGCTGGGACAGAGGTGAGATGTGGTTCTAGGAGGCCCAGAATGAATCACTTCCTAAAAATACATAAATCAGAGGTGACCCTGCAAAGCAGGTTATATTGCATTATTTGCACAAGGCTGCTGGACATCTGGACATTTTGGGGAGCTCCCATCCCCCCGTCTCCATAATTTAAGATAATCCTGCGGGGCTGGGGATCATAAGAATAATCCTCACATCTGTGTGGGCTTTTCAGCTTTTGAAAGCTCATTCATGGAATTATCTCATTAGTCCTGTTCGATGCCTAGGGCAGGAACTGAAGGACAATCATTGCCATTTAGCAGCTAGAAGAAAGCCAGATAGACACAATTCCCTCGACATCCAGCCCAGGACTGTCCCATGGCTACAGCACACTTAGAAGAATCCACTAAGACTCAGAAATAGACCCCTTTGCCACAGAGCCAAAGCTCAGGGCTGTGCCTGGCTGAAGAAGTCGTGGCTGTTGGTTTTTCCACGCAGTTCGTCTGCCTGCACGCCGCGCAGGTCACCTGTTTGCCCACCGCATGGGCTGCGGGGATGCGGCTGAGATGTGGGCCGCAATGAGGTCACATCAGGCCAAACAGCTCCACGTGGGGCTTTATTTAAGATAGGGAAAGGTGTATCGAGCGGGAAGAAGGAAGGAAGAGAGAGAGAGAGAGAGAGAGAGAGAGAGAGAGAGAGAGAGAGAGAGAGAGAGAAACACTACCCAATTATATACAGGTGATGACATAAATTACAGGTAAAGGTGGGCCATTGAATTCTGGGTATATGGCGGCTGTTGCCTTGGCAACAGGCCTATAGTCGCACTGTGCTAATTGTCACTTTTATGATGTCACAGGTCTCGCAGGTCTTGGTACTAACAGTGGCCCTGTGTGAAAATAGGCTGCAGACAAAAAGATGTGATGAACTATGACCTTCACAGTCAGATTTCCCAACTTCAAATTCAGCTTCAGCTTCCGGGTTATCAGGCCTCAGATAAAGCGATTGGTCCCCTGTTGCAGCTCCTCACTCGCCCATGAAGGGAATGATATCCTATGGCCCATCCTCTTCTTGGTAACAATGCTTCATCTTTTGAGAACTATCCCTCCATCAGCTCGACCATGACTGTGTGAGCTAGAACAGACACGGGATCCCACCAGATTGGTCAGGGACCTTCTGTGAGACCCCTGGAGGTGAAAGAAGGTCTTGCCTGGTGGGAGTGAACATGAGCAGGTGGTTTTAACCTCATGAGGACAAGGTGTAATCTGAGCTATGGGAGCTAATATGCAGAAAGAAGCAACAGGCAAGAGTTCTGGGGACATGGTCACCCTGAGAGGGATACCCTTCCTGGGGGTAAGTGACGGAGCCTTTAAATTGCATGGTGACTTCTAGAGACAAACCTTAGGCCTTCTTGAATGCAGAGCAAATGGGAATTATCACCCATGACACTCATTTTGAGGGTCCTGCAAAAACAGGTGGTGACCCAAGGGACACTCCAAATAGTACTCAAGTAGAGAGGAAAGACTTCCATGGACTTCAAGAAACTCAAGGCTCAAAAAGGGAGAAAAACTAAAGTCCAGACCTCCCATTTGGGCATAAGGGTGGGAAGGTCCTCTCCATGTAGTGGAATTGGGAATTCTAAATGCTTGTCCCTAGTTAGGAAGAGTAGGGACTTACAACTATCCATAATGAGATCTGATGAGCTCTTTTGGGGTTCCTGAAGACAGCTACAGCTGGAGCAAGTGGGGCCAGAGCAAGCCCTGGAGAGTTGGTTCAGAGTACTGACTGCTCTTCCAAAGGTCCTGAGTTCAAATCCCAGCAACCACATGGTGGCTCACAACCATCTGTAATGAGATCTGATGTTTTCTTCTGGTGTGTCTGAAGAACAGCTACAGTGTATTTACATATAATAAATAAATAAATCTTAAAAAAAAAAAAAAGGAAGAGTAGGGACACAGAGCTCAGGGGCCCTGGCTTCCGGGCTGATGCTCTGCACCCTATGTTCCTCCTGCTTGTGTATGGGGGAGGGGAAGGGGGTGGTACACATGTGTGTGGGGAGGCCAGAGGAGAATGTTGGGTGTCTTATTTTGGTATTCTTCCCCTTGTTTCATTAAAAAAGTGTGTGTGTGTGTGTGTGTGTGTGTGTGTGTGTGTGTGTGAGTGAGAGAGAGGTGCAAATGCCTGAGAAGGCCAGAAGAGGGCTTTGGATCTCCTGGAGCTGCAGTTAGAGGTGGCTTTGTGAGCCTCCTGTTGTGGGTGTTGGGAACTGGAGTGGAGTCCTCTGAAAGAGCAGTAAGCACTCTTAACTGCAGAGCCATCTCTTCGTCTCCACCTCCTTATTCCTTTGAGATGGAGTCTCCTACTGACCCTGGGCCTCGGCTGGCCTGCTAGCTCCAGACAGCCTCTTCTGTCTTCCACTACAATGGAGTTGCAGGCAACCAAGACCATGCCTAGTTCTTGTGAGCGCCGGGGATTAGAGCTCAGCTGCTTATGTCTGCAAGAGTTCGTACTCACGGAGCCGTCCCCTGGCCCTGGCTTTCATGCTTTGAGAATAAGAGGGAAGGAGCTGAAGCTGATGCTGATGTGAACAGGTTCGTTCTGTTGTCTTACAGGAAGTAGTGAAGATAAAGCGGGATGTTGTAATACTCAGTTAAGACAGGTTCGAAGTCTCCTGTCTGAGACCAAAAGATTATTGTTACTGTGAAATTATGGGCTCAAGATTTTCTACACACAGAAAGGAAAGGGAACAGAAGGGAAGTACAGGGGATGGGAGGGAGGGCAGGGGGAAGGGTAGGGAAGGGTAATGAAAAAGAGGAAGAAAAAAAAAGAAACTGAGGCACTGTCTCCAGTGAATGCTGTCCAGTAACAATTCAGAATCCCGTCTCTCTCCACAGGCTGCCAGCTGTCCCCACCCAAGAAGTCCAGCAAGGGTCAACAGTCCTTGATTGCCAGGGGCATGAGCCTCCCCTGTATGTTTGCTGCACTGATTGTAATCCCTAAGAAATGAGAGAAGCAACTGGGTTGGGGAGCAGGATCTGGCAACAGGCTCTGGTCTTCACACATTGTCCTTCCCGGACAGTCACCCACTTGCCTTGGACTAAGGACTTCCTGAGTTTACAGATACCTAGCAAGCTCCCCTAGCTTCCCCACGGAAACCATGCTCATTTAGACAAGTGTCTCACCTGCTCTTTGTTCCGCCCTGACTACAGGGCCTCTGCCTCTGTCCATGGTTCTGAAATGTCTTCGGCTGTTCTAGGGGACAAGTTGTCCAGTTATTCATTCAATGACTATTTTAGTAGTTAGTTCTAACTGTACAGTGGCTTAACACTTAGTACTTTGAGTTTTATTATTTCTCATAGTTCTGTGGGATGTCCGTATGATTTTCTGCATAAGCATCTGTGGTCAGTTAATGCTCTGACTTGACCTGGATAGTCTAATATAGCCTCACTCCTAAGTCTGGTGATTGATGGCCCATTGTCTAGAGCACTTTAGTCAGCCATCCCTGTAGTCCCTCCAGCCCATCAGTTTTAATAATTTGGGTACCCGACATGAGTCTCTAAGCTTTTGAGATGTGGTGACCTGAACAAGATGCCCCCATAGTCTCAGGCATTTCAATTCTTGGTATCTAATTGACGTTCAGAAGGTTTAGAGGTTGTGGCTCTGTTGAAGGAAGTATGTTGCTGGAGGGGTGGGCTGTGAGATTTCAAACTCTCATGCCTCTCCCAACCCTTTCTCTGCTTCCTGCTTGCTGTTCAAGATGTGAGCACCTCAGCTTCTGCTTCAGCCACCATGACAGCCACCTTCCTGTCATGATAGACTCATACCCCTCTAGAACCGTAAGCCCAAATAAACCAAATAAGCCAAAGATGCTTTGGTCACAGAGTTTTACAGAACAACGGAAAATCAACTAATCCAAGAGAAAGTAAGCTAACAGGTTCTTTCCTTTAAAAACAAAACTGTTGATGGCATTTTGTTTGCTGAGTCTGCATGTGCATGTGTGTATGTATATGTGTGAGTCACATGTGCCTCAACATGTTTCCCCAGTTTGTAGGGGTCAGTGTTCTCCTTCCACCAGGTGGAACTCAGGTCGTCAGGTTTGGTAGCAGCACCTTTACACACTGAGCCATTGAGCCAGCCCTCAGAGGTGCTTTCCTTAAGTCTGTCACATATTTTCTAAGGTCAATGACATATTTTTAGTTCATATGAATGAGCCTTGAGTCCATGTGGAAGAAGCTGGCAGACAGGCAGAGAGATGATTGCAGCCATCTTTAAAAAAAAAAATGTTTTTTGTCCATTTATCCTGCCTCGTCAATAGCCTGCAAATGCTAGGCTGCCCCTCGACTGAACCTGTAGGGGAATGGCTTCTGTCCTGAAGGTGTTTGAGCCAAGAGCCTCTTGGCCTCTGCCAAAACCACTTTCATAATTACATTAGGAGTGATCAAAAGTCTTCCAGCATCCAGCCCTTCACTTCCAGCTCTTGCTGAATCAGAGATTTTTTTCTACTAAATGAGCAAGCCCCCCCCACCTTTGAATTGCAAGGCTTCCTCTCCACAGTCATGAGCATCTGTGTGTGTTAGTTGTGCATGGCTGGGCACCGGGTCTCCAGCTTCCTGGATGAAAACAGAGAAGCTCCAGAGTACCGTGCTCTGCCCTCCACGTCCCCAGAGGGGGTGAGAGCGTAAGGACCGCCTTCTGGGGCCAGAGCCCAACAGTGAATACCCATCCCTCCCATCATGTCTTCTCTGCTTCATGGAGAAGGAATCTGGAATGGGGAAGATCTTGATCGCATAGCAATAACTAAAACTCAGGTATTCAGGGCTGATGAGATGGTTTGGTGGGTAAAGGTCTTGCCCCCAAGCTGGCAAACTGATTTCTATTCTTCAGAACTTAGATAGCAGAAAGGGATCTGATTGCTGAAAATTGTCCTCTAACCCCACATATACACTGTGGCACATGCATATAGTTCTCTCAACATTAACACACACAAACACACACACAAACACACATACACACACACACAGAGGCAGAGACAGAGAAACAGAGAGATACACACAAATAAATGCAAATTTTTAAACTTAGACTTTTAAGTAAAATGCAAAGTCAAGACTCTTTCCACAAAGCCCATCACCGTGGGGCTGCAGAAGATTTTAACCCAGGGACTTTGATCCCAGCTGATTCTAGCTCCTGTGTGACCTTCAGGATATATGGATGTATGTAGGTGCTTCTGTGGATGTATGTGTATATTGTGTTCCTTGAGGGGTACACGTTTGTGGGCATCCACATATGCATGTATGAATACCCCAGACTAGATTGCAACCTTGGGCGTCATTCCTTGGAAATTGTCCAGCTTTTTCATTTGAGCTGTGTCTCTTGCCAATCTGAAACATACCAGGAGGGCTGTGCTGATTCGCCAGTGAGCTCCAGTGATCTGCCTAACTCTGCGTCCCCAGTGCTGAGATTACAAGTGTGTTCTACCACATCTCTACACGTGTTCTTGGGGCTGACCTCGGGTCCTCATGCTTGCAAGGCAAACACATTACAGACAAAGCCAACTCCCCAAGCCCCATATATGCTCATTTCAAGTCTAAGTATCTACAGAAAATAACTAGGTTGACAATTAACAGTCACCACCTCTGGCAGTAACATAAAAGATGATGTTGATGTTTTGGGGCTTATTTTCTATATTTGAGGTATTTGGAGTTTTCCATACACCGACATACATAGAATATGAAGAACAGAAGTCTAGTGCTTGGTGTTACTCTGAAGATTGCCCAGAGAGAGAAACTGATTTCTCAATGACGCATGATCATAACAGATAGATCATGCCACATCCAGGCCTCCCATTTTGGTTGTGTGGGCAAACCCTTCAGGAATCCTATAAGCTGTGTAAGACTGACAAAAGACAAGCAAGTTTTGGTTAGAATGTGAAGACTGGCACTGGGTCCTAGCCAAGTATCTCTTGCCAAGCCAAGTCCCTTGGGTCTTGTTGAACTCTGTTTCCAGCATCCATGTAATGGGATGGAAGATGTCAGCTCTCGGGGTTGTTGTAGGTTTCAAATGAGAAAGGTAAGCCATGAACTTGGACTCTGAACAGGTCCATGTTCCATGATTCAAATGCCTTCTCTGAAAAACAAGAACTTGGAAAGTATGCTTCACATAGTTGCTGGGAGTTAAAGTGGCAAAGGCACAGTTTGACACAGTCTAGGTCATCAGCATGGATGCTCTGTGAAGATCTTCCGGGGTGGGGGGGGGGGGTTCATCTAGTAATATGCTTGCAACGTGAATGTCAGGATGTGAGTTCCATTCTAGCACCCGATAGATAGATAGATAGATAGATAGATAGATAGATAGATAGATAGATAGATAGATAGATAGATAGATAGATAGGTAGGTAGATAAGATAGACAGACAGACGCGGACGGACGGACGGACGGACAGACAGATAGACAGACAGGCGGGCAGGCGGGCAGGCGGGCAGGCGGGCAGGCGGGCAGACATATACCAACCTGGTGACACAATTTATAATCTCAGAGCTTGGGAAGTAAAGGCAAGCAGATCCCTGGGACTTACTGGCCAGCCAGCCTAGCTGAATTTGTAAGTTTTAGGCCACTGAGAGACCTGAAAGCAAGATGGACTGTGCCTAAGGAACAACACTTGAGGTAGACCTCTGGGCTCCACACACACATGTGTATGTTTATGCTTGCACACCTGCACCCTATGTATACATGCACAGCAAAAGAAAAACCAACTCCACAGTAGTTATTATTATCCCCTAAACAAACTATCTAAGAGACAACAAGAAGAAATACAGAAGAAGAAAACCAGCAGCATTTGCTGGGGCTGTGCTGGCTCTCACTACCGAGGAAGCAAAGGCTCCTATGACGTGGGCTGGTTCATCTCCCTGAGGCAGGATGGAAAGTCTTCAGTGCCTTAGGTTGGCCCTTTAGTAAGTTATGTAGAGCAGGAGCGGTGGAGCATCCAAGCCAGGGTGCTCCAGGAGCCACACCCATGCACCCTTGAGGTCTAGAACAAGACAAGCAACTGGTTTGAGCCCGACTCTTATCTGGATGTCTTGGGACCTTCAACTTCATTCTATAAACATCAAAGAGATTGCCTTGAACTGGATGAAGAGTCATCACTGGGTGGATGGCCACTGAGAGCCATCAGTAGCTAAGTGAAAGGATCCTTAGAGTCATGGCTCTCCTGAAAATGGACATCAAGGACATCGTGTGTCTGTGTGTGTGTGTGTGTGTGTGTGTCTGTATGTGTGTGCATGTAGGCATAAGTGTGTGTGTGTGTGTATGTGGGTATATGTGTATGTGTGTGTGTTTGTGTGTTTGTGGGTATATGTGGGTGTATGTGGGTATATGTGTGTGTGTATGTGTGTGTCTGTCTGTCTGTATGTGTGTGTATGTCTGTATGTGTGTGTATGTAGGCGTAAGTGTGTGTGTGTGGGGGGGGGTATATGTGTATGTGTGTGTTTGTGTGTTTGTGGGTATATGTGGGTGTATGTGGGTATATGTGTGTGTGTGTTTGTCTATGTGTGTGTATATGTGTGTTTGTCTGTGTAAGTGTGTGTGTGTGTGTTTGCCTGTATGTATATGTGTGTATGTGTATGTAGGTATATGTGTGTGTGTCTATGTGGGTGTATGTGGGTATATGTGTATGTGTGTGTGTGTGTGTGTAGGTGTGTGTGTGTGTGTCTATCTGGGTGTATGTGAGTATATATGTGTGTGTGTCTATGTATGTGTGTATGTGAGTGTGTTTGTCTGTGTGTGTATGTGTGTGTGTTTGTCTGTATCTGTGTGTGTATGTGTATGTAGGTATATGTGTGTGTCTATGTGGGTATATGTGGGTATATATATATGTATGTGTATGTCTGTGTATGTGTATGTAGGTGTAAGTGTGTGTGTGTCTATGTGGGTGTATGTGGGTATATGTGTGTGTATGTGTGTGTGTTTGTGTAAGTGTGTGTATGTGTGTGTGTTTGTCTGTATATGTGTGTGTATGTGTATGTAGGTGTGTGTATGTGTCTATGTAAAGGTGTATGTGGGTATATGTGTATATGTGTGTGCATGTGTATGTATGTGTATGTTTGTGTATGTATATATATATGTGTGTGTGTATGTGTTTGTGGATATATGTGTGTATGTGTATGTAGGTTTATGTGTATGTGTGTGTGTTTATAAGTGTGTATGTGTATGTAGGTATGTACATTTGTGTATGTATGTTTGTGTATATGTTTGCATTTGTTTGTGTGTGTGTGTGTATGTATGTACATAAGTGTGAGGTGGACAGAGGACAACTTTCAGAAGTTCTTTCCTCTCACCACATGAGTCCTGGTCATTGAACTCAAGATGTCAGATTTGGCACTAAGCTCCTGCTAAAGTCATCTCAGCAGCCCCGTGAGGGTGATCTCTCCATGTGAGCAACGAGCTACTGTCCCAGCAGCCTGGCACATGGAACTTCTCCTGCGTCTAGCACTTGGATGACATTCCATCTGCCTCAGCAGTGGAGGAGTGGCTCAGGGACAGCCTCCGGCTCCTCTCCTCTGTATACCTGCTTCCCTGCCCCCCACCTACTATTAGAGCTTGTCACCCCTGGGAAGACAAGACACACTCAGCAGCAACCACAGTGAATCAGCAGACAGCGGGTGGCATGCCTGTGAGCATGGCAGGCAGATCACACAGGGAAAGCCCTGAAGAGCGAGAGACCAGGGCTCTCTAGGCTGTGTCTCTCAGCAAGAGCCTGCCCTCGGGCTACAAACAGAGCCAGCACAATTTCAGATCAAACTCCCAAACACTGGGTCCAGGCCTTTGAACTAAAGAGATGGGGAGGGCAAGGGAGAGAGGACATCCGCAGCTTTCTAACCCCTGAGGCTGTGCCCCGGGAATGTAAAAAGTTCTAAGTCCATCAACTAAACAGAAAGCAAAAGTATATTTGAGAGAAAAGAATAAATCACAAGTGTCTGGGTTTTTGTCTTGTAGGGAGCCTTTAATTTTTTTCTATGTATTTGTGTGTGGTATGTATGTGGGTGCACACATGCATAGTGCATATGTGGTGAGAGGAGTATATGTGTATATATATGTGTGGGTACACACATGCATGGCGCATATGTGGTCAGAGTATATGTGTACATGTGTGGGTGTACACATGCATGGTGCATAGGTGGTCATAGGAGTATATGTGTAAATGTGTGGGTGTACACATGCATGGTGCATAGGTGGTCATAGGAGTATATGTGTACATGTGTGGGTGCACACATGCATGGTGCATAGGTGGTCATAGGAGTATATGTGTACATGTGTGGGTGCACACATACATGGTGCATAGGTGGTCAGAGTATATGTGTACATGTGTGGGTACACACATGCATGGTGCGTAGGTGGTCATAGGAGTATATGTGTACATGTGTAGGTGCACACATGCATGGTGCATAGGTGGTCAGAGTATATGTGTATGTGTGTGGGTGCTGATTTTCTCTTTCCTCCTTTGTAAGGGTCCTGAGGATCAAATTCAGGCTTGGTGGCAAGTGCCTTTACCCACGGAGCCATCTTCCCAAGCCGGGACCTCTGCCTTTCAACCTGGCAAGGATCTTTTGATTTCATATTGCATGCTCTCTGGAGGGTTCACTGTTCCATTTCTACGGAAGCACCTGCCTGTCCCCAGGATGGGAGCACCAGACCCGGGATGGGAGCACCGGAAGCCTGGGGCCCTTATTGCTGGGGCTCCCCTGGGAGCTTGCTAGACACACAGAACCTCCGGACCGCCCTGCCAAGGGAGACTTTGCATTTAGCAAGTACCCAGGTGTACCGGGTGCTCATGTGTTTGAGAAGCTGCGCAAGCTCTGAGGAGTGAGAGTTTCCCAAGTGAGGTGCACTCATCCTGACGGGAGGGGCCAAGTACCCAGTGTGAAGAGATACCAGAGGAAACACTTGCTAGTTAATAGCTTTTTAACTGTAACGGCTGTGAATAGCAAATAACATCATTCACAGAAATGGTAAATCAATATGGATTGTTGCTCTTAATTACTCTGTGTGTGTGTGTGTGTGTGTGCGTGTGTGTGTAGGTTCACAAGTGTGTGTGGTAGGTTTATCTGTGTGTGCATGTGTGTATGTAGGTTTACATGTGTGCGTGTGTGTACATGTGTGTATGTGTGTAGATAGTTTCAAATATGTGTGTGTGGGTTCACGTGTGTTTCTGTGTGTGTGTGTGTGTGTGTGTGTGTGTAGGGTCACGTGTAGGGTGGTTTAACATGGGTGGGTGTAGAGTTCTGAGGACAACTTCAACTGTCCTTCTTTGGGAGCCAACTACCTTTTCTTTCTAGACTACATCTCTTGATGACCTGGAATTCAACAACAACCTGGCCCAGGTATCCGTCATCTCTGCCTCCCCAGTACTGGGCTTACAGTCTCTAGCCATGATGCCTGGCACTTAACGCATGCACAGTGATTATTTTATGGATGGGCTATTACCCCAGCCAAGGTTGGTGTCTTTAAACTTTTACTATTGTTGTTGTTGTTGTTGTTGTGCTGGAGAGGAACATGGGGGAGAATGCGCTCCTGGATTCCACGGTGCCCTTGTGGGGGTTAAAGATCGGCTTTCAGGAATTAGTTCTCTCCTTCCAAGATGCAGGCCTTAGGAATCAAACTGGAGTCATCTGCTTGGCCGCAGGCTCCTTCACTCACTGAACCATTTTGCCAGCCCCCACTCTCTCTTCATTGTTGTACATGAGCTATCCCAGGTGGGAACACCGTGCCTGCCCTCCAAGACCTCCTCACCTGGCACTTCGTTAAGAAGCCAGAGTTACCTCTGAACTGTTGAAATCGTGCTTCAAGGCCCAATTTCAACACTCTGACCTGGAGGAATCCTTTTTGAATCATCCTCAAGCTCTATCTCAAACATCCATTTTTCTACCCTGATAAGGTTTAGAAGAAGGCTTGGTTTCCAGGGATGCGAGAAAGAGGTCTATTTCAGATTGCCCAACCCAGAACCTGAAACACAGAAACTCCACTGGGATGAAAGACTTCCTCTGGTCTAGGCAAGTCCTCACCCTCTGGGAGTGCTCGGGTTGATACTGGGCATACTATGTACCTACTTACACATCTGTAAAATGGGAATAAAATATAATAGCTACCTCATAAACAAAGCAGGAAACTAAAATGAAGCCACATGTTACAACATGCTTGTCTACTGCCTAGTACCAAGGATGCCTGTGGTGTATCTCAGCTTTCATTCGTGTTCAGAACAAGAATAAGAGCATTGAATATTTGGACTGAAAGAGAGGTCCATAAAGCCTAGCAAGATTGCAAGGCCTCAGGGGCGCAGGAGGACCATCTCATCCAGCTGCCGGCCGATCCCTCTGCCACCCAATGCATCACTGATGTTCCCTGCCACCTGTGTCCTGGCTTGCCTGGAGCTCTCCCTGCCCTATACCCTGAATCTTCAGCAAAGAACACAGGCTTAAGGGGTCTTATTTGAGTTAAGAAAGAGTAATCTGGCTAGACAATCAGAGGGTAAGGATTCCAAGCCTCGGTGGAGGGGATACTGATAGGCCCACCCAACTCAGTCTTGGCTCCCAGACCATGCCTTGCAGCTTCCCAGATGCACAAGCCTCTCTTCTCTCCCCTCCTTTGAAGGGACAGTGACTCTACATCTACACTGTCCTCAGTGTACTACACAGCTTTCTGCAGAAGGCCAAAGCTTCCAGCCTTGTTGTTCTGCGTAAAGCGAGGGTCCTTTCTGTGGATTACCCCAGGGCCCTCACTCAAGCAGGTCTGTGACTACTTCTGGACTAAACCCACCCAAGACAGTCCGGGGTGGTACACATGTGACCACCTGCCTGTGGATGAGCTGGGTGCTTTCCTTAGGTTTGGGGGGGTGCACAGCCAACCCACAGGTGAAGGGTTGCTGGGGGCCCCTGAGAAGACGCATAGATGTGCCAGGCTGTAGTCCTGGATGACACAAAGAGTCAGGCTATGACAACCAGAGGCAGACCAAAGGATGTTTATTTGAGTTGCCTCCTGAGGGAGGTCCTTAGAGTAGTAGCCAGGGAGGTCAGGCCAGTGACAGCTAGAATATGCAGAGTCAGGCTTTCTCAGGACCTCACCAAAGGCGGGCATTCCTCCCAACCACGGAGGGAGTGCCGCTCTCCCACAGGAGACTCTCTTACCTCATTCTCTCTTCACTGCCAGGGGTCAGGCCACAGATCTAGCTCCATTTACTGAATCACTTGGCTCCCTTGGGAAAGAACAGGCAATTGTTCTAATAAAAGAAGTCCTTCCCACATGTTTGCTTCTATGAGGATGGAGCGGGGAGGAGGAGGGCTTCAGCCTGACTTGGTCCTCCTGATGTTCATCTCCAGGTCAGGACCCTGAGGGACTCAGAAAAAAATGAACAGAGGGTGGGGTAAGGGGTGAGTAGGTGTCTTTTTCTCCCAACACTGAGGAGTGATGCCCAGGCAGGCTGCCTGTCCAGAAGCAGTCAGAGCAGAATCAGGAAGCCTTGCTATGCTTCCTAGGGGAATCCCTTCTTCTTCTTCTTCTTCTTCTTCTTCTTCTTCTTCTTCTTCTTCTTCTTCTTCTTCTTCTTCTTCTTCTTCTTCTTCTTCTTCTTCCTCCTCCTCCTCCTCCTCCTCCTCCTCCTCTTCTTCCTCTTCCTCCTCTTCCTCCTCTTCCTCTTCCTCCTCTTCCTCTTCCCCTTCTTCCTCTTCCTCCTCTTCCTCTTCTTCCTCTTCCTCCTCTTCCTCCTCCTCCCCCTCTTCTTCTCTTTCTTCTTTGAGAAAAGGATTCTGTATAGCCCTGGCTGTCATGGAACTTGCTCTGTAGACCAGGCTGGCCTTGAACTCATAGAGTTCTGCCTGTTTCTGCCTCCTGAGTGCTGGGATTAAAGGTGTGCACCACCATACCCAGCTTCCTTCCTTGTTTTATTTTCTCTCCTCTAGTTTTATTTCTTCTGTTTAATTGAGACAAAGCTTTTCAGTAGCTAGTCTACAACTCACAGTGTCCTCCTGAGTCAGCCTTTCAAGTGTAGGATGGCAAGCATCCACCACCACGCCGAGCCTGAGGACATTTTCTTCCACACCTGTTAACACTTTGGACTGTCTCAGATCCCAAGGCTTCCCCTCTGGCATCCAGGCAGGATGGAATGCAGAACAGGCAGGCTTGCTATCTCAGCATGAACTGCACTGTTTCTGTAGAGCTATGGACCCAAGCCAAGTGAAGACAAACACGAGTCAAGGGCAGACTCTCCTGGGCCTCCTTCACTGGCATCCCTACAGGAATCAACACATACCAGTTCAATGACAGTGGGGAGTTGGGATATTGCAGGTCAAGTACTTGGTTATCTTACATTATCTTAACCTCCTAGCTAGCCATTTATCTCCCCCCTCCGTTTGATCTAATATCCTGTGACTATTCGTTTTCTTTCTACCTGCTCCAAAGCTGAGAATGTCATCAGACAGCATCTGACGTCTCACCTTCCTGTAATTCCCCCCCCCCAGTTGACGTCCCCAACTATGTATTGGAAAATATCTTGGTTTATAGCTTTCTTTGTTCTCTTATAACTAAGACAAACTTCAAAAAATGTGGCAACATTACAATATTGTATTTGAGGTAACCAAAATCTGTTTTCCCAGACCATGCCCACTCAGAGTTGGCCCCAAAATAAGCTTTCTCCTGTTCCCTCTGAGGTGAGAGCTGTGTTTTTTGTGTTAACAACAAACTGCTTGGTTTTAATGTAAGAGACTGGCTATATCAATGGCCCTGACAGACAGGCAAACAGACAGACAGGCAGGCAGATGACAGACAGACAGACAGACAAGCAGGCAGGCAGGCAGACAGGAAGGCAACCTGGCAGGCAGGCAGGTGAGTAGCAGGCAGACAAGTGCAAGCACCCCTCCCCCACTCACACACAAACACCAATGATATCTAGCCATTACCACTTGACCTTGAAGCTACCGCCACAAAAGTACTGGAGAATATTTCCCCCACCCTAAGCTAGGTTGGGTTGATGCTGGCTTTGTCATAGAACATGTGGCAGAAGTGACATCACTGTATGTCATTTTTCCAGCCTTGTGCCACTAATCCTCTCATGAGTACCTGATAGCAGTTGCCATCATCTGGGGTGTAGTTGGGGAGTCAGAAACTAATGGCCCCCAGTATCCACATGAGGAGGTTGTTTCAATTCAGCCAGCATCAGACACCTGGGGGAATCCGCACTGCCTTACAGGCTGAACATCAAAGGTCAGTGGATCTTTCCCAGGAAGCCTGGGAAGGTGGAGGGAGAGAGGGCCTCCCCTGGGTGAGGAGTATAGAACGGGACTGCAGAGACAACACTCAGCCTGCTCAGCCTGGGGAGCAGCCTGCAGCTCAGCTGTGCTACCCGCTCTAGCAGGATCACAGGGTGAGGTGGCAGCTCTGGGCATCATTGGAACCATAGTGGATCCGGTTCAGCTTCCCAGGGCAGCCCCCAGAACATCCTCCTGTGGATCCCTTCTGGGGAGCTGCCAGGCACCGCTTCCTGTGTCAGCTAGGTAGAGGCAAGCAGTTCATTTGCTGGGTCTGACCATGGCTAAATAAAAGTCAGTGAGTCCTTCTGCTGGGGACAGAAAGTGTGCCCAGGAGGCACAGAAGAGTGCAGAGCAGAGGGAGTGGGGAAGGCGGGGAGGCAGGCAGGCACTGGAATCCTTGAGGCTCCCCCTCTTCCCTTCACAGATGGGGAAACCAAGGCACAGAGAGGGGCAGCAGTATACCCAGGGTCACATAGCTGTCCAGAGGAAGGCACTGAGGCAGAATGCGGAGACCCAGCATCACCAGAGTACCTCTTGTGTTCCAAAAAGTTAATATACACTATAGAATCTAATCCTCCCTAAACCTAGATGGTGCAGATCCCGAATTATATAAGATGCCTGTGTGGAAGAGAAGTAAACGGGGACTCGGAGCTCCCATCAGGTAGTCCAACAGTACCAGCCCCAAGTTCAGTGGGTCTCACCCTGTGGATCGAGACCATCAGGAAACATGTGTTTTCGATGGTCTCAAGAATCAAGACACGGCTCGATTCCAAAATTACCTTTATGAAGTAGTAATGAAAATTATTTTATGGTTGGGGGGAAGCAGGTCACCACAACATGAAGAGCTGTACTAAGGGTTACAGTGTTAGGAAGGCTGAGACCCACTGCTCTAGTGCAAAGCAGAGCCTTGAACTTCACCTCATTCTTCAGCAGTGGGTCTTAACCACAGCTCAGCAGCACGCCCCAGGAGACTGAACCCCAACTGCCTGCTTCTGGCTACAGACAAGTTCACCGTGCCACCATAGGCTTTCTCTCCCCTTCCCCACATTTCTGTCTCCCCATGTCTCTTTACCAGCGTTCCTCTGTAGGCAGGAGTGTCTTTCAGTGTGGGTATCTGTTTTGGCAGCTCTCTGAATGACAGAGGGACAGGGTTCTGCACTGAGCAGATAGATGGACAGACGGTTGGATGGATGGATGGATGGATGGATGGATGGGAGACTGCCTCTATTCGCAAACAGCAGACTTGGTAATGAGCAAGCATATCCCGGCTAAAGCTGTACGGCAGTCAAGTCTCCCAGTCATTGATCCACAGCCCACCCGACACTCCCTCCCCACAGCCTGTGCATTCCATTTCTGTCTTAACACAAAGCTCCTTCCCCAGGGCTTGATGGCTTGCCTCCAGCTTTATTGTTGATACAGATCTTTATCTACCCCAGGCTTATAACTGACATTTAAATTACTCTGCAAACAACCAATCAATATTTATGGATTCCTGGACCCATGCATTTGCCAGGCCCAGTGTCCTGAGTTTCTCCCTGGCCAAAGAGGCAGAGGACTCAAGGTCAGGGCTCTGTCTAATTAGAAGCAGGGATGCTAAGCATGCCTCTAGGCAAAGGTCTGGGGTTGGAATAGAGCTGCAGGTCCCCAGACTGTCTAAGTAGAGCAAGGTGATTTCCCACTGGAGAGCCAGTCCACCTCACATCATTAGGCGGGCATCACCTGTGTGGGCATCGCCTGTGTGTGCAAAATAACATAACAAGCCTGAGAGAGTAACACGGAGAACAAGATTAAAGACCTCGTCCTGCAGAGGTTCTCCCTCTAGGGGCGGAAGAGGCGTGCATAGGTGAGGGCAGGCAGGCTTCGTGGTCCATGGGAGACAGTGCAAAGAAGAAATAGGCCTATGACAACTTCCTGGAGGGCTTTCTGGAGGAGGGAAGGCATAGCAGGAGAGAGAGAGACAGAGACAGAGACAGAGACAGAGACAGAGACAGAGAGAAATATGCAGCACCAAATGAGCACCAAATATGCAGCGCCACAGGACAGGCTTTAGAGACTGCAGAAAAGAAGACTACAGACCATTAAACTGAAGTCTGATCCTGGGTGGCCCTGGATACTACTGACAGCTTGTGGTTTTCCCTCTGTAGACAAAGGGAACGAAGGAGGGCTTTGCAATCCAGAGCCACCTTCTAGAAGCCATATGGACTTGAGGCAAGAGGCTCTTCTGACAGTTGGCCTCACTCCCCAGTCACAGCCAGGCTATTTCTCACCCTCCATTTTTAAAAGTGTAGCCCTCACCTGCCTTGAGAAAAACAATGAATGCCCAAGGAATGCTTCCAGGGCCTCTTGGCGCTGTGAGTTATGGCGGTGGCCTTCATCTTGGAGGCCAAACTGTTTATCACTCTAGTGAATTCAAGCTCTGGTTCCAGGAAAAACAATCTTGCGTCCTGGTGTCGGCAACAGCATGGAGGACATCATCCAGCTGCCCTCCCCAGCGCAGTCACTCAGTGGGGACCTTGGTTCCCCAGGGGCACCTGTCACCACAAGGTAAGGGGAATAGTCTGCAGAAGCTGGGCTCCACTAATTCACCCCACACCCACCCCTCCCACCCCTCCCCCTACCCCTACCCAGCATGTTTGCTTGCAAGCCCCTCTGGGTGGTCAGCTAGGATGGGGGATGGGCTCTTCTCAACAATACTGATTTCTCCAGTAGGCATGGTTAGTTAGGCCTAAGGTCCAGCAAGTGTTTAAATTCCTTTTAAAATTAAGAGGGGAAAATGAATATGGCCTGCCTCGATGTTTACGAATCAACAAGCCAATGCAGCTCTAAATCAAAATGATACACCTGAAAGTTGGGCGTGGCTCATTCTAAGACCCGCCCAGCAGGCATGAGGACCTGAGTTTAATCCCCAGCACCTGTGTAAAAGCCAGGCACTGGGGTTCCCAATCCCAGGGTTTGAGAGGCCAAGACAGGAAGACCCATGAAGCTCAGTAGCCAGCCAGCTCAGCGGAGTCGGTGAGCTGTAGATTCAGCAAGAAACCCTGCACTAAAAACCAAGGCGAACATCGACAGAGAAAGACACCCTAAGTTGGCCTGGAACTCCTCTGACAGAAGAAACTTGGCCAAGTCAAATCATTACTGTGTCATGTGAAACAAAAAACAGCCCCAAACCTCGAACACATATTCAAAGCACGTGATATACTTAGCAATGTATATTGCTGGCCTCAAGTAACCCTGTATAGAAATAAGATAACCTGGAAAAAAAATTAAACATCTACCAAGGTAAAAACAAAATATTTTTATGAGTTCGTAATTAGGCTCAGTGGAAATAATGTGGATGTATTCACTCAACAGAGACTCCCTCGCTAAGCTTCGACAATGTGTTTGGCCCAAATATGCTGAATGGAAGATGACAGGACACAGGTACACTTTAAATAAATAAATAAATATATAAATAAATAAAAATAAGGTAGGAAGGAAGGAAGGAAGAAAGAAAGAAAGAAAGAAAGAAAGAAAGGGAGAAAAGAAAAGAAGGGAAAAGAAAAGAAAAGAAAAGAGAAGAAAAGAAAAGAAAAGAAAAGAAAAGAAAGGGGCCAACTGTCTAGAACCTTCCGTTCTGGAAAGAAATTTACACATCATACATCACGCTGTGTGCTCAGGTTGTGCCCTGGCCAGGCTGAGAGCTCTCTAGGAAGACAGGGTTAGGGCAGTGTGGGGCCCCTCTCCAAGAATAGAGGCTGCTGCCTTGGGGAAGCTACTGCTTATTCCTCCCACCCAGTGCCTGCTCTGTAGGGACGCCCTGGGCTGCATCCGTCAGAGGGACCCAACTTTGCACTCCGACCTCTTAGAGATACACATAACCCTAGACCACCTAGCCTAGCTGTTGGCGGTGAGGCACATGTGTGTGTGTGAGCGTGCACAAACAACGTGTGAGCTTGAATGTGTTTCTGTGATGATGAACATGAGTGAACATGTGTGAATAGATGACTGTGACAGCGTGTAAATGTATGTTAATGAATTCGAGCACTGGCTGAGTGGAATACATGGGGAGGATGCATGTGGCTCAGAGTGTGTGTGTGTGTGTGTGAGAGAGAGAGAGAGAGAGAGAGAGAGAGAGAGAGAGAGAGAGAGAGAGAGGGCTGTGTCTCTGTGCTAGCTTCTGCCCTAGCCAGGCTGCCTTTGGCTCCTCCTCCCTCCCCTGCTGCCCCTCCCTCTTCTCTGGATGGAAGCTGCAGGAAGGGGCCAGATGGTCTCCCCTGACCTGCTATTTATCATCAGGCAAAAGCTTATTCAGTTTAATGCTCGTCGGCAATTCATTTAAAGGCTCTGTTTGTTTCTGCTGATGAGGGCTGTTAATTTGCACAGCGGTCTCATTAGGCCTAAACCACCAATTAATTCCTTTTGTTCTCATTAAATGGCTGATTCCTAAACATTCTGAGGACAACAATGGGCCGCCCAAGCCTAGCCTGGTGATGTGGGAGGGGACAGGGACAGAGTGGCATGAGAAAGGGGCTGGGATCAAGTCCCTAAGTCCCTGGCATAGTCATCCTGCCAGCAGAGATCTATAAGCCCTTGGGTCTTAACTGCCACAGCTAGGCCAAAGTTCAGGCCCTGAGGACTGTCACTTAGAAGGGTCAGGGCAGCACAAGAGAGCCAAGGGTGGTGCCCAAGTAGAATGTGCCCAGATGGAGGATCTATGCTCAGGACAGGGTCGCTGTGTCCAAGGGCCGACATCTATCAAAGGCCAGCTCTCTGCCTGGTGGGCATTGGCAGGCCTTCTGAGAGGCCCTTGCCTCACAACAGCTTTGAGCTGTCTGCCTTTGTTCCATGGAGATGCCAGCCTATAAAAGCAGCCACCTGCAGGATGCACAGGCTGAGTACCCAGAAGCAGAGGTTGTGAGAGTGGGAGGGGTAGTCCTTAGGGTGCCCAGAGGAGTTGATGTAGTGGGATTAGTTTAGGATAGTGACATGTCTCCATTGTCCTTGCTCCAAAGCTGTAGAACGCATTGCTTACAGCTCATGAAGGAGCACCAGGGTGAGATCTGCCTGGGTTTCCATCTCTATCTTAACAGATTGTCCCCAAAGTCTATACATCCCTTCCCTAAGGGCACCAAGGAAAACTCTAGAAGTCTGACCATGTGTCTGCTTCCATGGACCTCAAGCACCTGGCCCCACCTACTTTGTCTCCTGTTAGGGCAATCATGCAGTTGCCAACCCTGCCCTACCTTATGGTATCAGGAGGATAGAGTGAGGGAAATGCCACACTGCAAATGCCATGGAAATTTCCAGTTAGGTACAGCTGTACTTATGCTTAACGCCATCTGTAAAATGGGAACAGTACGGAACCTCCCTTCCAGGGACTGGGTCAAGTGGAATGAGTCAAGGCTGAAGTGATGGACAGCTCTAGCACTTGACAATACCATTAGCACCGAGCATTGGTAGGCAGGTTTTACTGGTGTTGACTGCCTCCATTCCTGGCCTCCCTCTCACACATATGATCTCCTTATCACGCCCTTCTCTCAGTCAGCTCACTCACACCCACAGAGTCACCAAAGTTAGTAAAAGTGTTGTATACTGGTGAAGGTTAGATTTCAAAACCTGACCTTTTTGAGTCAGTGTTTTGTGAATATTGTGAAAATCATACTTGTACTAAAGTACTAATACTTAAAATAGACAAGGTGGCTCACACTTGTAATCCCAGAATTTAGAAGGCAGAAGCAGGAGGATCACCCAGGAGTACAAGTCTAGCCTGATCTACACAAGTAAGTTCCAGCCAGGACTTTATAGTAGGACTCTATCTCACAAAATCTAGTAAATAAATAAATTTTAAATTTAATTGAGCCATATCACATGTGATCTGGTAGTTGTCTGCTCAAAGCACATCTCTTCCTACAGAGAGAACTGTTTGTTTTTTCTGAGTGGCCCGGCTTGGGAACATGGAGCCAGGATATTCATAATGACATGCTCCATCATAGACGATACTGTGCGAGCTTTTCTAGTCATAGGACAGAATAAACTGACAAATCAATCTGCTCACCATTGAGGTAGAGACACCAAGTTATAACAAACTTGAAGGGAAACTTTGCTACAGATTTCCAACATTAGCTGAAGGCATTCTTAGCTGTTAGATTGGTGGAAGATTGTGCTGTGCTGATTAATATACATCCCAGAAGGTTTACCCAGTGGTCACCAAGATTGAAGGTCAGATCAAGAGGCTGATGGTAACAAATGACTATTAACATAGCCTGAGACAATTTGGGATTTGATGTGCAACATTCCAACTCTTTATAGTGACAGAAGTTCTATCCTTTGAATGAATGCACAGTCCTCAACATAGGCGGGGCTGTTTTAGGAAAAGTCAGTCCTCCAGTTTTAGCCCCAGCCCATGAGTGTGGCAGGCTCTACTCATCCTTCTAGGCTCAGGTGAAGTATAACCACCCCCAAGAAGGCATCTCTGATCTTCGGTTGATGCAGATTTCTTACTGGTGCTCCAATCCTAGATTCCAGGGTCTACAGCCCCCGCTTACTGTTCCCGCATGTCCACTCTTCTCTGGCTTCTGAGACCCTGAGGTGGTGGATAGGGAACTGGAGTTGGGTAAAGCATGCAATACTTCCTTCCCCAAACCTGCTCTCTCTTCTTCTTCACTTTCAGGGATGCTGTACCCTGTGGAGCATGTCCCCAGTTTCAGGAACTCTTTTCTGTCCTTAACCAAAGATGAGGGTGGTAGATGGGAGACCAGAACTTGAACAGTGCCTGAGAACTGCCACCCAATATCTTTATAATCCCTTCTTTATGGCTGACAGAGTGCTGCCTGGAGAAACTTTGCGTTTAGCTTAGAGATTACATTTTCCAGCATCTTAGTCGCTATTCTATCACTGTAGAGACACCATGACCAAGAGAAATATGTAATTAAGAGCTATGTGTCTGCATGGGTTCATACCCCACTCCTGGTACTAATCTCTGACTTAGTTTGGGTTACTATTGCTATGATGAAATACCATGGCCAAAATCAAGTTAAGGAGGAAAGGGTTTATTTGGCTAACACTTCCACGTCCATAGCTCAAAACTGAAGGAAGTCAGCACAGGAACTCAAGCAGAGTGAGAAGAGACAGGAAATGATGCAGAGGCTATGGAGAAATGTTGTTTAGTGGTTTGCTTCTTTTCATTATAGATCTGCATAAGAATGATAACTAATAAGTATATGACACAGTCAGTAGTAGGCTGTCTTGAAATCTCCTCTGCCAATGTCATTGATCCAAAACTCTTCAATTTAACCTAAGGTAGATTTTTAGCACAAGGGCAAAAAGCAGCCACACTCTTTGCCAGAGTATCACAAAAATGGCTTCGAGGTCACTTAATATTTTTCTCTCTGAAAATTCTTGAGCTTGACCCCCAGAATTCTAATCACCCTCAGTACTGTCGCCTATGCTCTTTGGGTGGCCCATTAACCCCTGCTTAAAGCATCCAACCACTATTCTAGTTCAAAGTCCCAAAGTCTTCCATATTCCTCCAACAAATAGCATGGTCACCCCAGTCATTGCAATATCCAACTCCTGGTACCAACTTCTGTCTTAGTCATTGTTCTACTGCTTTGAAGAAACACCATGGCAAAGGCAACTCTTACAAAGGAAAGCATGCCATTGGGGACTGGCTTATAGGTACAGAGAGTTAGCCCATTATAATCACAGCAGGGACATGATGACAGCCATGGTACTGGAGCAGTAGCTAAAAGCTACATCCAAACCAAAGGCAGAAAGAGACACTAGACTTCATGGGTTTTTGAAATCTCAAATTCCACCCCCAGTGATACACCTCCTCTAACAAAGCCACACCTCCTAATGCTTTCAAACAGTGCTATTTCCTGGTGACTAAGTATTTAAACATATGAACCTATGGGAAGCATTCTTATTTAAAACAACATACCCAACCTCCCTTGCAGCTAGGTAAGCCAAAGTAACTAACTGTGTGTGTGTGTGTGTGTGTGTGTGTGTATGTATGTATGTATGTATGTAAAAGAGTGTTTTGTGGAATGTCAAGAAGGTTGAAAGACAGTGATTTTGGCTTTCTCTTGTTCCTCTTTTCTGCTGTCTGGAATGCAATGCAGATGTGCTGACTGGTGCTTCAGCAGCCATCTTTTTTTTTTTTTTTTTATTCGATATAATTTATTTACATTTCAAATGATTTCCCCTTTTCTAGCCCCCCCACTCCCCGAAAGTCCCGTAAGCCCCCTTCTCTTCCCCTGTCCTCCCACCCACCCCTTCCCACTTCCCCGTTATACTGTTTCACTGAGTCTTTCCAGAACCAGGGGCCACTCCTTCTTTCTTCTTGTACCTCATTTGATGTGTGGATTATGTTTTGGGTATTTCAGTTTTCTAGGTTAATATCCACTTATTAGTGAGTGCATACCATGATTCACCTTTTGAGTGTGGGTTACCTCACTTAGTATGATGTTCTCTAGCTCCATCCATTTGCCTAAGAATTTCATGAATTCATTGTTTCTAATGGCTGACTAGTACTCCATTGTGTAGATATACCACATTTTTTGCATCCACTCTTCTGTTGAGGGATACCTGGGTTCTTTCCAGCATCTGGCAATTATAAATAGGGCTGCTATGAACATAGTAGAGCATGTATCCTTATTACATGGTGGGGAGTCTTCTGGGTATATGCCCAGGAGTGGTATAGCAGGATCTTCTGGAAGTGAGGTGCCCAGTTTTCGGAGGAACCGCCAGACTGATTTCCAGAGTGGTTGTACCAATTTGCAACCCCACCAGCAGTGGAGGAGTGTTCCTCTTTCTCCACACCCTCTCCAACACTTGCTGTCTCCTGAATTTTTAATCTTAGCCATTCTGACTGGTGTAAGATGAAATCTTAGGGTTGTTTTGATTTGCATTTCTCTAATGACTAATGAAGTTGAGCATTTTTTAAGATGCTTCTCCGCCATCCGAAGTTCTTCAGGTGAGAATTCTTTGTTTAACTCTGTACCCCATTTTTTAATAGGGTTGTTCGGATTTCTGGAGTCTAACTTCTTGAGTTCTTTATATATATTGGATATTAGCCCTCTATCTGATGTAGGATTGGTGAAGATCTTTTCCCAATTTGTTGGTTGCCGATTTGTCCTCTTGATGGTGTCCTTTGCCTTACAGAAACTTTGTAATTTTATGAGGTCCCATTTGTCAATTCTTGCTCTTAGAGCATACGCAATTGGTGTTCTGTTCAGAAACTTTCTCCCTGTACCGATGTCCTCAAGGGTCTTCCCCAGTTTCTTTTCTAGTAGCTTCAGAGTGTCTGGCTTTATGTGGAGGTCCTTGATCCATTTGGATTTGAGCTTAGTACAAGGAGACAAGGATGGATCAATTCGCATTCTTCTGCATTTCAGCAGCCATCTTTAACTATAAGATTAGCCTAGGGTTAGAAAGCTTAACTTACTTTTGGAAGACACCCTTTATACCATAAAGAATTATGAAAAAATCAGGACTTTGACTTGAGTTAGCCTGCCACAGATTCGGTATGTCAGCAGAAGATAGGAATCTCCTGGGTCAGAGGCACAGACCTTCTACTCTTGGTACACAGGCAGCATGAAGTTCAAGGCTATTCTGGTTTGCACTAGTTTTTCTTGCCCTCTCATTCCATGGGACCATGAGCAATCAAGTAGATCCTGTTACACAAAGGAGGTTGGGTTCCAGGTTCAGGATCCATAGCTTGGAAACTCCTAAGCCTTTATAATGGAAGGCTCTGCAAATGTGACTCTCCCACCACTGCCCTAGCAAAGTGTTATCAGCACACAAACACATCTGAGATGTTTGAGATACATATACATATAATATCTATATCTATCTATCTCTATCTACATCTACATATATATACATATATACATATGCATATATACATATACATATATACATCTACATACATACACACACACACACACACACACACACACACATATATATATATATATATATATATATATATATATAGAGAGAGAGAGAGAGAGAGAGAGAGACAGAAAGAGAAAGAGAGAGAGAGGAGAGTCTATGGGCACTGTCCCTCAGTGATTCCTCCCAATTTCCTGAGTCATTGTGACTCCTGTGTATGCAAGTTACCAGTATTCAATGTCACAAGAAGCTTCACCCCAATGAGTCAAAAGTAAAAACTGACTGAATTCAGATATAGAAAATAGCATTTTTTTTCCTCAATGTAATCAGATGGACTTTAGAAGTCCATGCACACAGGGCCGAGGTTTACTGCATGTCTGTTGGTATGAATGACTTGCTTATAAAAGTATTCCATCAACCAGGAGTGATAATGCATACCTTTAATTCTAGCACTCCAGGTGGATCTCTGTAGGGTCAAGACCGGCCTGGCCTGATCTTATCAAGCTACATGGTATGACCTTGTCTCAAAAACAAAAACAAAAACAAAAAACAGTCAAAATTGTTCCAGTTTAAGAAACAAGTAGAAAGAATTCAAGAAACTGTTCTTTGGAGCAGAGATAGGATCAATGGTTGTGAGTGCTTATGCTCACTGTTCTTCTAAAGGACCCAAGTTTAGTTCCCAGCACCCATGTGGGGCAGCTCACAACCATCTGTACCCCCAGTTCCAGAGGAGCTGAGCCTCTGGTCTGCACCCATGTGTCATGTGCTAACATACACACAATAGTTAACAGGAATACATTGAAACCCTGCTTCTACTTTCTAGGTCTCTGGGGACTGCTATATTATTGGCTCAACATGCCCTATATTTAAACAGTCGCTTCTTTGAGAAGCTGTCCTCTGCTGTGTAACTATCTGGGTGGTTATAAAGATACTTCTCACTTGGCCATGACCCCTTTCCTGGGACTCTCTATCCAGGTGAGGAAGGAGTGGGTCTTTCCACATCTGACAGCAAGGCTGGAAGCCATGGACGGGAGCTGTGAATGGTCACCAAGCTCAGCCTCTTGTCTAGGAGGTCAATGGGGACATGACACTCAGAAGACACCGAGCACCGGTGGCAGGGCCCACTGCCACTTGCCCTGCCGTAACTCGGCCCTATAGATGGCTAAATTCCTCTCTGACTTGCTTGAAGTGGTGAGCCACAAGCCACACCTCACAATCCAAAC
This sequence comes from Apodemus sylvaticus, assembly GCF_947179515.1. NCBI lineage: Eukaryota > Metazoa > Chordata > Mammalia > Rodentia > Muridae > Apodemus > Apodemus sylvaticus. Next base: position 67,582,615 of record NC_067478.1, read on the forward strand.
CCACTGTTTTCCCAGCAGTCTGCGAGCCTTGGCAGAAGCCATGTGCTCACTCTGTGTCAGCTTGGGAGGACTGCAAAGAAATAGGCAAAGAGGGGCTGGATCGGTGACTCTGAGGATACAGCGCCAGCCATGCCAGTGTAAAGACCTAACTTTGATACTCAGAACCTGTGTACAGAAAACAATCTGGACATGGAGACACTGAGGAGACTGAGGCAAGCAGGACCCTTGGGCCTGCTGACTCAGTCAGCCCCAGGCAAGCCAGAGACCCTGATTCAAGCCCCAAGGTAGGGGCTGACAAGATGTCTCCATGGGCAAAGGCACCTGCTGCCATGCCCAATGGCTTGAGTTCAGTCCCTGGGACCCACACAGTAGGAGAAAATGGATTCCTGCAAGCTGTCCTCTGGCCTTTCCACATGTGCTGAGGCATGTTCATGTGCGCTTGCAAACACACACACACACACACACACAAGTGGAGCTGAGCCTCAGGACTAATGGGTAGTAAAGATTGAAATATTCTCAAGTCCCACCTCTGCCGCCCATTGCAGAGGCTCAGCCAACCTTTGTCTCCTGCTGCTATGTCCACTGTGTCAGTCTGAGCCATCGACGCTCATCCAGGGAAGCAGGTGCTGCCTGCTCACGCCGTGCTCTAGGTTATGGTTCGTGTCTGTGTGGCCCTTTCTTCTTCTCACCAGAATCACTGCTCTTTGGGGGCTTGAGGTGTGGGAGGGCAGGAGGGGCACGCTTCTGCTTATCAGCCCACTAAATGCTTGCTTTAGATTTAAATGCTGCACTGTGTGCCAGCTCACCCAGGAATACTGTGAGAGCTGATGGTTGGTTGGCCTGCCTCCTGTCATCAGCGCCAGGCTCATTTCAACCTGCTTTCCTTCCCGTCTAGGGACAGCCCTAACGGGAGTTCCTAGCCATAAAGCAATAATCTAGCGCCCACAGCTCCCAGCAAAAGCTCCATCGCTTTTGTTTATTCTTTCTGCTTCTCTCTCTCTCCCTGTCCCTCTCCCTCTCTCCTCTCCCCTCTCTTTCCTTTCTCTCCTCCCCCTCTCTCTCCTCTCTCCTCTCTCTGCTCCCTCTCCTTTCTCTCCTCTCTCTCCCTCTCTATGCCCCCTCCCTCCTCTTTCCTCTCTCTCTGCCCCCTCTCTCCTCTCTCTCCCTCTCCTTCTCCCCCTCCCCTCTCTTTCCTTTCTCTCCTCCCCCTCTCTCCTCTCTCCTCTCTTCCTCTCTCTGCTCCCCTCTCCTCTCTCTCTTCTCTCTCCCTCTCTGTGCCCCCTCCCTCCTCTCTCCCCTCTCTCTGCCCCCTCTCTCTTCTCTCTCCCTCTCTCTGCCCCCTCTCCTCTCTTTCCCCTTCTCCCCTTCCTCCTTCTTTCCCCCCCCTCTCTCTCCACCCTCCCCCCCCCCCCGGGGGCTCTCATGTATCCACACTAGTCTTAAACTCACTATGTAGAGAAGGATGAGGCTAAACTGATCATCCTGAATCCATCTCCCAAGTGCTGGGATCACAGCATGTTCCTGATTTATGCATCACTGGGAATCAAACTCTACCAATTGACCTCTATCCCCAGCAACTTTCTCCGCCCCCCCCTAAGTTTTAGAGACCTTCCTAACTTTAAGAGGACACACAGCATGAAAGGTTTCTTTGTCTCTTGCACTGTCAGCTGCCCCTCCTCCAAACAGTATCTGTTTGCTCAGTCAACATGCCGCTACTGCGCCTGCTGAGGGTCAAGCCCGGTGTTAAGTCCTTCATGGATGTTGCTGCATATAATCTGATCTAATCCTCAGATGAAAGAGGTTTTATTATCACTCTGTTGCAGATGAGAAGCAGAGGTCTGCAGAGGGGGGTAGCGAGGACTGCTCAAGGTGAGGCAGCTCATGGCAACAGAGATGCCAGGGTCACCATGCAGTGCCATTCCAAAGCCACCTGCTGTGTCCAGCAGCCCACAGTGGGTCTGCTCACCTGTGTCCTGCCTACTCCTGACACACTACCTGTGGCCATGGGACAGAACCACAGCTACCCTACAGCTATCCTTCAGTCCCCAGCAGGGTCCACACTAATGACCGTGGCCTTGAGTGATGGATAAACAGAAATGCACTCTCCTTGATGCCTCCCGGATCTCCACTTTAGTGGCCTTCTATCCTCTGAGATGCGGCAGCTAATCCTTAGGTCAAGGTACATGCCCCCTTTAAAATACATCCATTGTCCAGGCATTAGCTCGCTAAGACGTCAAGATGAACAATAGCTATGTCCATGTGGTTTAACCACATGACCATGGGTCTTGCTACTCTGTAGTTAGCTGTTTGGCCTCCGCTTCCTGCCTGAGACTCCATGAGCCATATAAACAAGGCAGCTCCTTCATGAATCTGGTTCCTGGTGCCCCTCTACCACATCCCCGACTGCTCCACCCTTCAGACTTCCAGTCACACTGCTTCAAGACATTCCAGGCAAACCCCTGCCCCAGGGCCTTTGCACTGGTGCTTGTCTGGAGTGCGTCTCCTCTGTGAATGTACTCGGTCCTTTCTCCACACCCCTCCAGTCTGTTCTCATATGCATCGCTTCATGGAGGCTTAGTCTCTTAATCTGCTCAGGCTGCCAAGCACAGGAGACTGGCCAAGAAGATGGACAAGCGGGTCACTGAGCAGCGCTTATCTCCCTCCCTGAGCGTGGGGCTGACGGAGAGCTGGACTATTCGCCCAGGGCTGGTGGATTGATTTCACTAACGCAGAATGTCTGTGCTTCTTTAGGAGGGCACGTGTGAGCATTTATTGAGCGTGAGGCTTAAACTAGGTGGAAGGCTATAGGATGTCGCGCGGGTATGTTGATTCACAGTGCTGGCCATCTTGTAGGTGGAAGGAGCCAGGAAGGGAAGGGGCACAGCAGATACAGTGGGTGTGGGGTGGTATCTTAGGACCTGGAGGCCATTAGCATCAGTGTGAGGGGCCCACCACCCACTCTAGCAGCCACAGTCTCCTCCTGGTCTCTCGATCCCTTCCGCATCCTCTGGGGGACTCTTATGGGAAACTATCTCTGCAAATGGCACCAACAGTAGTCGTGTTGGGATCTAAGACTCTGCCAGTCTCCAAGTTCCGGATTTCTCATCTAATGACCCCTGGTTGGTGGCATGTGGAGCAGGCACAGGCTCCCATGTATCTGGTGCTTCCATCAGATTCTGCCATCCTTGACAAAACTTGAATTCAGAACTGGACTGAGAACAAGGAAAGGCAACCTGAAGGCTCCTGCTTCACTGCCAAGCAACGGGCATCAAGGCTGCCCCTCCCCCAGCGACTACAGAGTTAAAGACGTTTCTAGTGTATATAGCCCTGCTTTTCTAGACCACCTAGCAACTCTAACAGCCACTGAGTGCTTCATGATGAGCCCCTGTCCATGCAAACACCCAAGTGGAATTGTTTCTGAACCATGTTGCTGCTTCTGAGGAGAAACCTGGAGGAAAGGGCTGTGTAGAACTCTGTGTGACACGCATGTCCTGGGAGCCTTGCATGGGCTTCCCAGACTCTAAGGTTTCCTTTGTTTCCATTTTCTCTGTTCACCTGACTTTTTCAAGTGGCAGGTGATGGAAAAAGAAGAGGAATCAGGCACCTCCCCCTGCTGTCCATCTCATCCCTCAAGGGAATCTTTCAGGTCCACCCGCTCACACAGTCCTACAGGGCCCCCAAATGTTTCACAGCAAAGCAAACCCAACCACGAGGCAAATTAGCTATATCGATTTGCAATTAGAAAAATCAATTAAGAAAAAATATCATGACCCGTTCCTAATCCTTGCATAAAATTCACTTCTGTGGAGAGTTCCCAGGTGGTCAGGCTCTCCCTGGTTCTTCTTGGTAGCTTCATCTTAGAGAACAAGAACTCCTTCCTTGCCACCCTGAAGTTGGGAAGAAGTGGAGGGAGGTGACCTGGAGGAGTCCAGGCTTCCCTCTGGGGTGGCCTCTAGGGCAAGTCCTCTAGGCTCATGAGGAATGATTCGATCTCGTTCTCACTGGGTAGGGCATAACCACAGGCATGGAGAAGGTTCCCCAAGTATCAGCAGGGGTATCTCATACTCAAGAACAAGCACTTTCAGGTACCACAACAACCCTTCCTGTTCCTGTCATGTATACCTCACCCACCCTTGAGTTCAGCCCCACTGAGGTGTGCTCAGACTGGACCTGTGCTCCCAGCCTTCTCTCTGGAAGCTCAGAAGCATCTTCAGAGACTTCTCCTGCCTTGAGCAAGGCCTGCGCAGATGGGGCACCCATCAGTGAGTCGCTTGTGCTGGAAGGCAAGGACTGCCCCAAAAGAGACTTCAAGGCTGAGCCCCTGGGCATCAGGCCTCCCTGTATAGCAGGCTTCATCTCCAGCATGCCAGAAAACCAGATGGCACACGCCTGTGATCCAAGCACTTTGGAAGTGGAAGCAGAAGGATCAAGAGTTCAAGTGTGAGGGTAGCTTGGGATGGGCCTTTAGAAAGCCTGTTTGCTTGGAAAGCTGACAGCCATTTACTAGGCTTCTCACCATTTAGGGCACGGCTCACCTAACCTCTGGAGACGGGGCAGCTTCTGTTTTGCTTACGCTTTGTTTATTTTCTGCCAGCCTGTTCCTGGTTCCTCTAGGCCAGTTGTTTTCAACCTGTGGGTCACGACTCCTTTGGGGGTGGAACGACCCTTTCACAGGGGTCATTTAAGACCATCAGAAAACACAGATATTTACATTACAATTCATAACAGAAGCAAGATTATTGTTAAGAAGTAGCAATGAAAGTAACTTTAAGGTTGGGGATCACCACAGCTGTAGTAGAGGGTTGCAGCATTAGGAAGGTTGAAAACTGACCTAGACTCTAGTGGTGAGCTGTCATGTAGGCCCAAAGGAGGATCCCTCAGAAGAAGCACTCCCTCTCTCACATCTGGTCGGAATGTTCTCCCTTCCAGAGACCCTCTCACTGCACAGGATCACAGGGACACTGCCAAGTCTACTAGTCGTTATTCAGATCAGGCTGGGCCAGAGGAGGGCTGGGCCAGTGGATCTCACCTCAGCTGAGATGCTCTCAGTGACCTTCAGTTGCCCTTCTCTGCCACCCTCAGGAGGCTGGCTTTGATCCTCAGCCAAGCAACCTTCATACCTGGAAGATGGCTGCTGTAGCTCCAGGCATCACACACACACACACACACTCACTCACCCAGAACTGCTGAAGGCCATGAGCAGGTCACATTTCCCCAGAAACTCCAGCAGGTTGTTTGTTTGATTCGTTTTGTTTTGTTACTTGGGAGCAGGAGTGTGTCACATGACTTGTCCGTTTCCATCACAGCTGGTTTGGATGAGCCTGTGCTGGGGAGGGGCTTACACTGCTCTGTGTTGCCTGCTCTCCTCCTGAGGTCTTCTGGCACAAAAAGAACAGAGACGACTGTCGTGGGCGAGCATGGGTGAAAATGTAAGATGCCTGCCCATAGCTTCCGAGAGAGACAGGAAATATGCCAAGGCTTACATCATGGAGGTAAAGTCCTGCTCCCAGGACACATGGCCGCAGAAAGTAGGGTCAGCCTTCTGTGCCCTCGTTGAACATCCTGCTCTGTCCCCTGGTGATAGGACAGTGAGGCAGAGGCAGGAAGCAAGATTGAGACCCTGCCAACCAGGAGCAAGACTACAGAGGACCGATGAAAATGGTCACAGTTTTTGCAGACTCTACTGGAAGGTGGAGGCTTCCTTCCCAAGAAATGTACAAGGTTACTGTGTTAACACACCTCCCCCTCAGGGCCTACAGGAACTCTCCTCAAGTGTGTGCTTCACCACCTTACATCTGTGCTCCTCTGCCCTCCAGGAGACTGCAAACAGGACAGTTTCTACTGTCCTCTGCTACATAAACACCTGACCCAGCAGTCATTAACAGAGTCACAATCAATTTCTCCAGAGTGTTCTCCCTTGCCAGAGAACTTAACAGAATCACAGGGCCATTTTTTTATTATGAAGGAGAGGGAGGGGGCATTGGTTAGGTAGCAAAAGAGGGAAAGACTGGCCTATTCTAGATCAGGGCCCATGGAGAGGCTACCCTCCCTCAGGGGTGGTCAAGAGTGTGCAACACGCCCACCATATGGTAGGTAATCAGCCAGAGAGAGAAGGTGGGGCTAATTAGGCAAATGGCCATGATGAATGCCGCATCCCAGTAATGCAACAGGGAGGGTGGGCGGCAGTCACTGGATAAACGTGCTCTCGAGGAGGATGAATTTGGGGTTGGTGACAACAGGGGACACCAGGGAACAAACGCAGGCTCAGGAAGCAGTGAGGTGCAGGAACCGTAAGCCCAACTAATAACAGAATTGGCTTTCCTTTGCTGAACCAGAAACCTCTGAAATGTCACCTTGTTCCCACCGCCTCCATGTCCGCAGATGGTAGGCAGGCTGGGTACAGTACACACTTTCTCTGTCCCTAGGGGAGGCCCCCTCATAGGGCTGCTTCCTCCATAGAAGACAGGCCTGTCATGCTGGGGTATCTTCTCGACTGAGAGGGCAAGCGAGGCTGCAGTGAGCCGAGGCTGGATCTCAGTGGGGCCATTCTCCCTGGAGCTGTGCCAGTGATGTGCTCTGGAGGCCAGCCCTGGCAGTGACTTTTGAAGGTCTCTCCTGGGTATCCAGCTGTCCTCATAAAGTTGGGGGGAGAGTCTATTTCTACAGGGTCCTCTGGCAGAAGGGTTTCTTGGAATAGAAACAGACAGTTCGGCTCTGATAGCCCCCAACTGCCCTGAGAGCCCATCAAGATGTGCGTGGCCTCACCAAACCTGCTCCCAGCTCCGAGCGAGGAGCTGTGTGAGGTAGGACCCTCATCAGACTACTCATTCTCAGGCCTTTGGTGCTCAACTCAAGTGGACGGAAACAAATCCACAACAGCCAGACTGGGACTGCGGTACAGATGGTGGATGGAAGGCTCATTGGGTGTGACCCCTTGACTTCTTTCTCTTTAGGTTGTTGCCTGGCAGCTCAAGCAGAGGTGACCCCGTCCCCTGCCTGGGTGTGCTTCCATTCCTTCACAATCTTTTTTTATTTTTTTGGATTTGGTTTTTTCGAGACAGGGTTTCTCTGTGTAGCCCTGGCTGTCCTGAAACTCACTCTGTATATCAGGCTGGCCTCGAACTAAGAAATCTGCCTGCCTCTGCCTCCCAGAGTGCTGGGATCACAGGCGTGCGCCATTACCGCCCAGCTTTCCTTCACAATCTTAAACAAAGACTTGGTCACAGGCTTGGTACTTGGTGTGCGGGATCAAAGGTCTCAGGGGTCTGACATCAAGGAAGGCTACAGAGGGAGCAAAATCTGATCTGCAGAGACAGAGTCGGACTCTAACCTTACATTTCCCAGCTGTGGTACCCAGGGTGAGTCCTTCAGCCCCAAGTCTCTCCATCTGGGCAATGAGAGCCATGCTTGTGTCAACACTTGAAAGAAAGAGTTTAGGACTATTGAGCCTTAGCTAAATTCCTTTGACAGGAAGAGTTTGAGGATTCAAATCTCTCAGGATTCCAGAAATGGAGAAAAGGAACATGTCCCAGGATAGCGCCTTGGGATAAACTCATCCATTTCTACATACGCAATCCACAGTGCAAAGACATAACACAGCTGCCAGGCAGTTTTGTCAGAGCGGTCTGTGCCTAGTGTTGGGGAATTGGGGACAGAAGATCAGGGCTCTGGAGAATAAGAACCACAGGGGCAGAATGCTGAAATCTTATGGGTTCATAAGTGTTTGCGAAAGTGGTGTCTGTGGTGATCCTTGCCTTTTGGGGGAAAGGCCAGGAGACCTGAGAGGTTAGTTCATAGCTCTTAAGTGCACAGAAGTTCACAGTCAGAGCAAAAACTGGCCCTGGGAAAGTCAGGCGTCAACCTCAGCTTAGACACCGAGGAAGGAGGGGAGGATGCTGACGGGTCCTCTGGAGCACCTTGCTGATCCTTTTCTTGTGACCTGGAACAAAGAAACAAATTATTTCCAAGATCTGCTTATACACAGCTGGAGCGGAAGAGCGACACTCCCAAACTTACCCACTGAGCTTCGAACATGTGCATATATATGTAGGGTCCCAGCAGTGTCTGACTCCCTGGTACTTACAAGAAGTGAAGACACGGTGGCCCAGACCCAAGGACTGAATTACTTCCTGTGATACCCCTGTTCAGGGAGCTTCCACCTACTCTTGGTTCCTCACTAGGAGACAACAGGCCTTCTGGGGCGGTATCTAGTAGGGCCTGTTGCTGCACAGAAGTCATTGTATGGCTTCCTCCTGGTAAGGTCCAAAGAAACGAAAGCAAGCTCCCTAACACTGGCCTCGGAGTCACCCCGGTGCAGACTTGAGAGCCCTTTCTCATAAGGCAAATGCTTTCCCACAGGAGTTTTCAGCCTGCTGTGGCCTAGAAGGAATCGTGAGTCCCATCAGCATTCTGGGTCAATGAATTTCGATTAGCTGACTGCAGGTTGGAAACATGCAGGAGGAGAAATTGCCTCCCTATCGAACACATACAGACGTTTTTCTTGCTATTGCTCCTCAAAATATACTGTACCACTTTGATCCAGGGACATTTATATTGAATTCTAATGGGCATCACAGAGAAACAGTTTAAAGTATAGGAGGATGTCAGCGTGAGCAGATATAGCGCACGCCATGTTATTTGGGACCTTCAGCATTCCGGACCTGGATGGGAGTGGATAAGTCAATGAAGTCCTTCTGGATGCTCAGGGAAACTGGAGCTGAGCTGATGGCATCTGTCCCCAAGAGGCTTGCTGGATCCCTAACGAAATCCCACCGTCACCACCCCGTCACTCCATGAAGAAATCCACATGCCCAAGTAGGTCTTGAAAGCTGCTACTGGGCTCGTCTCTACAAAGCCAGGAGGGTGACTCTCTGTCCCACCTGACTGGAGCTCTCGTGCCCTCCCCACACTCTCTCCAGCCACTGCTAATTTCCCTTTAAGAGCATAGGGTTATCCACCCCACCCCCCAGTTTAGCTGGGCTCTTAGGTAGGGACACAGAAATTGCATGTTGTTCCTTGTCTGCTGTCTGCTTTTGCCACCTAGAGACACAGCTGTGCTGGGCACAGTCCTTTCTGTGATCTGTGGTCATCTACCTCCTAGGGTAACAGTCCCATTCATGCAGTCCCAGAGACCCCACAGCCCAGCCTCAGACTATTGTCTTCAATTTGCTCACGGGGCAGGGTACAAATTGATCAGAGCTCCACGCATAAGATGTGGCTCCTGGCCATCTGTCCAGGGAGAGATGGACACTGAAGGACAGTTCAGGCTCACAGTGGGGAGGTGAGCCAGGAGCCCAAGTCTGAACTCTGATCACATCAAGCATTAGCCCTGTGGTCCTGTTCCCCTCTTCTCTTCAACTCTCCTGTTCCTAGTCTGTGGGTAGGGATGATAATGGTGGTTTACTTCAAAGGGCTGATGTGAGGCTTAAACATCAAACGAGATCATTGATTTAACAGCAAAGACGCATTGAGCGCCCGCTGCGTTGACAGTGCATTCATGTGCTTTGGGTAGAGTGCTGAGCAGACAGACTGGGCATTTGCTGAATCTACATTGGGCAAATCCAAGCTCAAGTACCCAATAAAACCAACTACAATGTAAAGGACTTGGCTTAATGATAAGAGATCCTATTAGCTACCTTAGGCGTGGACATGCTCAACGCTGGTTTGTTAAAGCGTGGCGATGCAGCCGCAGCTGCTAGTCATCCGTGGGTTTCGTAAGAGTTAACTGGATTTAATATTGCCTATAACCAGATGTGTGTACAGATAGATGCCTGGTGCCAGACAACACCTGTGTGGAAGGCATTCTCCCCAGTCCTCAGCTGGAGAAAGTAGTGTTGGAGAGGTTAGGTGACTTGTCCAGGGTCCACAGACACTTGATCCCAAGGCAGGAGCCCCTCAAGCGTGTGTTCCAGGACAGGCTAATGCTGCTCCTCATTAACTCAGAGGCCAAGGTGGATGGGAAAAGGCTATGCAAATCTTAGAGCCTGGACAGGAGTGAGAGGCTACTGTGGCTTCCTTCCCTACATCTGGTCCCTTAGCAGGACACAGAGAGAAACCAGCAACAGGAACTGAGGAGGCAACTGTATGGAAACTCCAAAGGAGGACCTGGCCTCCCGTGGCATGGTGGGGAGGACATCTGAATGGCATAGGTGCCATCCCCTGGTTGATGCGTCTTCCAGGCTCACTAATAACTCAACTTAGAGGTGAGCATCCCTGGAAAGCCCCTGTTGTTCTGGGGACAGTCATTAGCTGGTCACTCTTTTTGTTGTCACAAGGCTGGCCCAGTACAGATTATCCCTACAGTCTGCACCTGTTCTCTAGGAGCCATGGACCTTAGAGACAGGCAAACTCAGTTCCGAATGCCAGCATGGCGGCTTCACACAGGCCCTCTAACCTCAGTGCCCACGGTGTTGTCAGAACGGGAAGTGACATCTGCAGAGTCCAACAAGACTAGCCTAGAATCATCATTTCATGATGGTAAGAGACAAGGACAAGAGGCCTTGGAGGGCACTGTCAGAGAGAAGCCCTGTGTGACACTGCTTACAGGTGCAACCAGCCTGCAAGGAGCAGAGATGACACCGAATCCAGCCAATTAGGAGAATTTCCCATAAAAATTTAATTCTCCAATAAAATAACAGTGCAAAATGAAATAGGTGAAGCATTTTTAAACTGTAAATTAATGATCTATAGTTATAGGCATAATAACAATAATAGCTACCAATTACAGAATATGGAAGGCTGGATCTGGGCCAGGAACTAAGTGTGGGAAGCTCTGGACTTCTGAGATTGGAACACTCTGTGTCACTGGCAGCCAGGAGGGCAGTGTCACTGGCAGCCAGGAAGTAGGCGTCAGTGGCTTGCTCATGACTCACAGACATGGCGTAGCAACACTAGCCTTCCTCAATCCTACCTTTCCAAACATACCGAGGAAAATGCAAGGAAAAGCAGCTTCTTGCCTTTGAATGAGTCTGGCCCTTTAGCCCTGTTTCCTGATCTTGGCTCTGCTTCTGGGCCAGTATCTCCTTAAACTCCTTCCCCTGCTGGGTCGGAGAGAGAAAAGATTCAGCCCTCTGAGGACTGGGGTTGTGAAGCCTGGAGCAAAGTTGCCAGGTTTAAACCGTAAACTGAGTCTGCCTCAGTGTGGTCCTGCGAGAGCTCCTCAGGCTCGCTATGCCTCTCCCTGTGTGCATGCATATTCATGTGTGTACACATGTGCATATAGAGGAATTACATATGCATGTTTGTGCACACGCATGTGGAGGTCAGAAGGCAATATCAGAATATCAGCTGTCATTCCTCGGGTGTCTTTTTTTTTTAAAGACTATCTCTTACTGGCTTGGCGCTCACTAAGGAGGACAGGATGTCCGACCAACAAGCTCCAAGGTCGTACCTGTCTACACCTCCCCGGTGCTGGAATCCCACCCCGGTGCTGTGCTCCACCACAGCTGGTGCTCACTCTCATCCATGCATTAAGGATTCCTCCAACAAGAAAGATAAAAGGCAAGCTAAAGCCACTCAGAGCCATGCCCTACAGTGAGCTCTTTAAATTCAATGCCAAAATGAGTCAGACATGTTGAGTGGCACACAGTAGGTGTTCAGTAAATGTCAGGATCTCTGAACACAGAAATTACCTCTTACTTTGGTGTCTACCACAGAATGACAACCTCGGGAGGTGTGGGTCCGCCAGTGGGTGACTACAGCTCCAAATAAAAAGTCTGCCCTCCTGGGAGTGAGGATGGAGATCGGTGGGGGGCATCTCTGGGACTAGCCGGAGACCTGGGACAGGGGAGGCTACAGGGGGCAGGGGGTGACCCTAGCTGAGATTCCTTCAGAGAGGGGTACAGAGACTGAAGTAGCCACCTCCTGTAGCCAAGCAGGATTTCCAGGGGAGGGAGGGGGACATCAACCCACCCACAAAACCTTCAACCCAAAATTTGTCCTGCCTACAAGATGGAGCAGAGACTGAGGGGATGGCCAACCAGTGACTGGCCCAACTTGAGACCCATCTCATGTGAGAGAGCCAACCCTGACACTATTAATGATAACTCTACTATGCTTGCAGACCGAACCTAGCATAACATCTCCTGAGAGCTTCACCCAGCAGTGGATGAAGGCAGGTGCAGAGACCCACAGATAAACGTCAGGCAGAGCTTGAGGGGGGTCTTGTGGAAGAGTGGAGAATAGAACTTACTGAGCCACAGGGGTCAAGGGTACCCCTGACCTACAGAGTCAACTAACCTGGGCCCATGGGGGCTCACAGAGACTGAACCACAAACCAAAAATCATGCGCAGGGGTTGGACCTAGGCCACATATATGTTTGTAGCAGATGTGCAGCTTGGTCTTCATGTGGGTTTCCTAACAACTGGAGCAGGGGCTGACTCTGACTCTGCTGCCTTTCCTTTAGATTCCTTTCCCCTGCCTGGACTGCCTGATTGGGCCTCAGTGGGAGAGGAGGTGCTTAGTCCCTCCTGCTGGGACTAGATATCCCAGGGCAGGGTGGTCCCCAAAAGGGGCTTCCCCTTCTCTGAGGACAAATGGGAAAGTGGGGGAGGGATATGTAAGGGTGGGACTGGGAGGAGGCGAGGGAGGAGGGACTGTGATTAGGATATAAAGTGAAAATAATATATGGAAAGAAAAAAAAAAGTCTGCCCTCGACAATGTATCCAATCCTTTTCACAGTGCTGGGGATGGACTGGACCCCAGACATTGTGGGTGCTAGCAGCTGCACCACGGAGTGACATCTCTGGCACTTGGTTTTTTGAGACAGGATCTCATTACGTAGCTAAGGCTAGCTTGGGTTCTTAATCCTTCTGCTCATCCTCCCCGGTCCTAGCATACCTGAGTGTTTCTTAAAGAAAGTGAACTTGGTCTGTCTCTCTACTGTATTTTAAAGTAGCCATATTAAAGGTTACCCGCTGTCTGATCCACACCTCCCAGGGTTGTCATTCTTGTGGTAGCCCTCAAGCCCCACCTTCTCCAGCCTTGATGCTAGATACTCGGTGTTGCCTGCCTCCTATCCAGCCAGTTCTCAGCTTCTGTAGCTATTTCTTTAAATGCTCACCCGTCTCAGGCTTTGCTGTCTTTAGTCTATAACTGTGACAAGTCCCACCACTCTTTCCAATCAGTCCCCTGACCCAGTCTTAGCTGCTGCTCAGCAAACACACACACACACACACACATACACACACATATACAGGCACATAGGCACACACACACACACACATATACAGGCACATAGGCACACATACACACACACACACACACACACACACACACACACATATACAGGCACATAGGCACACACACACACACATATACAGGCACATAGGCACACACACACACACACACACACACACACACACACACACACGCACCCCGCTTGCTGCTGCAGCCCATCCACTCTGAGGCTAAATTTCCTCCTGGCCTCCCTAGGGCTGGTATGTTTCACTTCCCTAGTTCTGCTGAGAACTCTGAAAGGTAGCACCTTGCTGCAGGCTCTGCAGAGCCCTGCCAGCCCCCGCCCCCGCCCCACCTGACCAGGGAGCACACTGTGCCATGTGCAGCTTGCTCTGCCAGGCTGTCATCAATAGGGTGGCTGGCCCTGTGCTTTCCAGCCCACTGAGGCTGGCTCTGTTCTCAGGTTGAGAAATGTTCAAGGGCCTGACTTGCCGGTCTGAGAACTGGGTGTGGCACTGAATGTCAGTGGCTAATTATGCTTAACCATTATTAATAGGTCTGCACTAATTATGTCTTGCACATAGGCAAGATTTTTACAGATTAGGTAGAAGGACATGGGGAGGGGCAGATCTGCCTAAGGCTGCCAGATGAGTGGGTAGACAGGCTGAAGCTAGCACTGGGGAACTGGGGTACTTAGTGGGGACTCCTCTGGAGGTGAGGAGGACACGAGTGGGTGGCATTGAGCTACTGAGCTGGAACTGGCCTGGGACAGCAGTCTTCCTAGGTTGCTAGATCTTCAGGCTGGCCTCTCCCTTCCCCCTCCAGGAATGCAATCTACTGAAACCTCTTATTAAAAGTATTCTGGAGGTGATAAAAGTGTCAGCAAAGATTTGCTCATTTTCTAAACTGTCATTAAAACAAAATTTATAGTCCCGGGAAATCTCAGCAGTGGAGGACAGAGGTGGGCTGGGAGAGGGAGGATGATTTAACATCTCTCCCTTAATAAATTAAAAGACGCTTACTTAGAAGAGAGGGCTTGAAAAGGAAATTGCTAGAAAGTCGTTGCTTTCTTTCTCTGCTCCTGGTGGCCAGTGTCTTTGCAGGCTGCCAACCATGCCTCAATCTCTTGTTCGCTCCCTTACTCTCCCATCCGACCCTCCTGATCAATTCCTGCGGCCAAATGTTCCCACCCACCGCAGCCTCCTCAACAGACCCTGGCCAAGGCCAGTCCCTGGGCTCTGGCATTTGAATCTCAAATGACTTGCTTCTCATGCCCACTGTACTATAAGATCCATACCCATGCTGGCTGGTTTTCATCAACCTGACCCCAAACTAGATATATTTAAATCTAGTTTGGAGAAGGAACTTCCATTGAGAAATTGTTTCCTTCAGATTGGCCTGTAGATAAATATGTAGGACATTTTCCCATTAATGTTTGATGAGGGGGGGTCCAGATCACTATGGGTAGAGCTGCCCCTGGGAGAATGGTCTTGGGTATCATAAGAAATCAAGCTGAGTAAGCCATGGGGAACAAGCCAATAAGTGGTGTGTCTGCATCTGTTCTTACTCTAGGTCCCTGCCTCAAGTTCCCACCCTGGCTCTCCTTACTGGACTCAGATCTGATGTAGGCAAGTTGATTTTGGTGTGTGTCACAGTGCTAGAAAACACACTGGACAGCACTGGACAGAGTCCTGCCTCCAGTTAGTACTTGACTCATTATCCATAGGATGCCCCCACATGGAATGGCAGAGTTCCTCCATGGAATTAAGAACCAGTGGAGAAAATGTTGTCAAAGTTATTAGAGTGAGACCTGGGTTCTGGCAGCCCTACCAAAGTAGGCTCCACCGCTGGTCCACAATAATCCGAACAGGCAAGTAATGGTGAGAAGCAGAAATAGGGATCTATTCACTTGAGAAGAGGAACAAAGGACTCAGGTTTAAATAGAAGGCAGGAGCTGTGTGTAGCTAAACAATTGTGACCAAAGTATGTTCCCTTTGTTATCTTTGACCTCATCTCTCTTCCACGGTGGTCTGACAAATTATTAGAATTCTGTGAGATCACTTTCTGGGAAACAAGTTGTCCCTTTCTGGCACCAGAGACCCAATGTTCTTTTTCTTCTCCCAGCATGAGAGTCCCAGGGAAATCCCAGTGTCTTGAGTTTCATTGTTTAACCATCTGACAGTCAAAGGGAGGGAGCTCCTATGTTTCTTCAGAATCTGCAATTCCTGCAGGGATGGTTACAAAAGCGGGGTGAAGAAGCCAAGGAGTCCAGGTTGCTCTCTGGGACGTGACCAAGGGCATTCACCCAAGGCCACACAGGACAACCACCAGCACCCTGCCTTGCCTAACAGAGTCCTCAGGAGATGTGACTGTGACTCTTTACCACGCACTGCCTATGTGATCCCAGCAAGTCTCTGGGCCCCATGTCTGGTGCCTTTTGGTCATCTGAGACACTCTGTCAGCCTAGACACTGCTGGTGCTGTGCTTAGACACCTACTGTTCCCCTGTTGTTGCCTCTGTCACTGAAGCCAATGGGGACAACATTGTGGCTGGGAGCTGCAGAGCTGCTCTTCTTCCCTCCTGACCCATTTTATCTGTTCCAGCCTAGGGTGCAGCACATGGAACATGGGACCTTTGGGGCAGCCTTTCATCCTCTGGACATTCCTTCATCCACTGGAAGAGACCAAGGGTCTCACTTTGTCTCAGAGGATCAGTCCAGCCCGAAGTCTCTGGGGAAAGGAAGAGGGTGTGTCTGGCTGAGGTGAGGACACAGATGTGGGGTGCTCAGCAGATGCCAGCCACTGAGAAGGAGAAGTGAGAAAACAGATGGGGCCAGGTTGGGGGTTCTCAGACCCCAGGCAGGTCAGTAAGGTGCAATGTGCACCCAACTGCTCTGCTGGGATCCTGGGGAGACTTCAGAATAAGGGCTGGGATAGAGGTGGGGCTGATTCAGGTCAGGCCTGAGTGGCTTGTCTGTCCCTTTCTTTCTCTGTTCCCTGCTTTCCAGACTAAAGGCCAAGTTAAGGGTAGGGGCTCAAACTAAGGTGACATGCCTTATAGGAATCTAAGCAGCACACATTTCAGAACCTTATGAGAGCCTTCCCTGAACACGCCAGAAGGCCTGGGATGTGAGAGGAAAGGAACAGGGTGCTGACTTGCTTGAATTTTAGGGACAGATGTTAAGTCACCAAAGTGACAGCAGCCTGATGAGATCCCCGAGGGCTAAGACTCCGGTGGGCTTCAGGAAGAAAAAAAGGAGAGCCTGGAGCAGGTTTTCCAGGCACATAGGCTGAGAGAGATAGCAGGCCTGGAGGAGAAAACTCTAGAACATGAAGCCCCAGCCACTATAGGCTGACATGGGCCTGCTCTTCTTGGGCTCTGGGGAAGGGATAGGGATCGAATCACTAAGAGGTTGAGGAATGAAAGCCCCACCATCTTAGAACTCCCCCAGCCTATTGGGTTATCAATCTCTGCCTGGCAGCCTCCATGGAAGGGAAGGGAAGGTACCCTGGTCACCAGCTTGAGACCTCTGTGGCCTACCTTGGTACTCCTGTGCTCCTCCCTTCCCCTCCTCCCCCTCCTCCCTCTTCCTCCTCATCTTTCTCTTCCTCCTCTTTGTTACTCTTTTTCTACGAAACACTGCCACACTCACTGTCTGTGGCTCTTTCTTGGGCTGTTTGGTTTTTTTCTCCCCATGGTGGCAAGCCTAATGTTTTTCTGTTCCTTACCAGTCCCTCCCCCAACACAGCCCACCCCATCCTGTTCTGCCCCTTGCTTTGTCTGAGGTTGGGGTTCCAAGCCAGAGCTGCTGGGTGGAGGGGAACACCAGGCAGGCCTCCTGAAGGTTTCCGCCAGAGGGAGAACTGCTCCCCACTTTAATCCCAGGGTAATCTAACTCTGGCTCCTTTGACCTCCTCTGCCTTTGATCTCTATCTCCCTTTGAACCATCTTGTTGAAGCAGCCTATTGACTTCAGATTTTTCATACACCCCAGGCAGCTGGAAGGGGCAGGGAGCAGCAGGCCAGGAGCCAGGCTGGTACCCTAGAGACTGCATAACCAGCTCCTACTGGGCCGAGCCAGAGGCTGCCAGTAACATGGATTGATGGGTCACACGTGGGGGAGGAGGTTTGTCATAGGGGACTTGAGCTAAAGAGCACAAACTTCTAGCTCTCCCCCAGCTTGCAACGATTGCCTGGTGCCAGGGACAGATCTCATCTTCTCCTGTGGACAGTCTGTTCTCATAGCTTGCAGAGATGAGCCTGAGCCCAGGGCTGGATGCAGTAAAGTGTGAGAAATGGATGCTCCAGGAACTTCTTGGTGTACGGCAAGGGCTCAAAACCATCCTGCTTCCTCCTCATCTCCCTCATCTCTCTCCATGACTCACCAGAGTCCAGGCTCAAAGGGCATCCCTGTGGTGACAGGGGGGCCTTTAGTTAATAGTGACAGCTTAATAGTTGGGCTGACCAATGCATGGAGGGGTTTAATGATATATACTCCCTACCATTGGCACTGCTTATCCACAGTGAGTAGACATGAGGTTGCCCCTGCTGTACCTCCTGACAGCACAGATATCCAAGCTCAGTCATCCAAGGAGGGCCGGGAAGGACCAGGATGTTAGTGCATACTAACAGCATGCACAGAAATGAAATGAGCCTTCAGTTACCTTCTCACTCCATGCCTCAGCCTCAGACCAACCATGCGTGTTTCACACAGGAAACTAGGTGAGCCGAGAGGTCACAGGCAAGAGGCCACATCAACTCAAGGCCAGACCTGAGGCTCTGCCTGGTTATCCGACTTCTAGGCTAGCCCACTGTATGTATACCAGGAGATTCCATACATAGTCCTCTAAATAGCTTTCCTCTGAGGGTCTGAGACAGTTCCCCTTGCCCAGTGTCTGAATGGAGGGGGTAAATTTTGCTCAGCCTTCTCTAAAGTAACAGAGGTGTTTTGACTCACGGTGGCACAACCCGAGTCCTTATAAAGGCAACTGAGGTCAAGGTACTATGGCTATTGGACAAGCTGGAGAGAGGCCAGTGCAGTTGGCCTCCTGGGCTTTGTTGCTGCTGCTGACAGTGACTCTGGAACTGTTAGGGCGCCTTGGTGGGTGGAGAAGTGGGAAGGTTGGACTTTACTGCCAGCTTGACTCTCCCAGAGGCGTTTGCCAATACTGATGGCTGGAGTCAGCCCACGAGTCTGATGGGTCTGGGGCATGGCCAAGCATAGGGATCATTTAAAGCTCCCAGAAGCTCTGATGTTTGGCAAACACTGATGTCAGTTCTGGGATGACCAACTTGTGATAAGGTTTGAGCATGTGTGACGCAGGAAGTGCTGTCTATGCATGGCGTGCAGCAGGGTTAAGAAAGGCTGCAGATACTTTGTCTTTTAATTGCATTGATTGATTGATTGAATGGCTGATTGATGCATAGCCCATAGCATACATATCAAGGTCAGAGGACAATTTGTCAGAGTTAGTTTCTCCCTCCACTCTGTGGGTCCCAGATCATCAGTCTTAGTGGCAAGTACCGTGCCACATACTGAGCAATCTCGCCTGCCCAGTCTTCTCACTTTAGACAGAGGACTAAGATGGTAAATAACTTATATTATATTCCAAGGTTCAACGCCAGACCCAGCCTCACCAGCACTGTCTATACCTCAAAATCTAAGTCTGAAAGGGGGACACAGAGACTGGCATGCGGGGGGGCTCTGAGCCTTGTGTGGCTGATGTGAGTTCTTGCTTTGTTTCCTTACCTGATGCAAAAGGCTTGGTATAGCTGGCTTTGGCCTGGTTTGCAGGAGAAACAGGAAGAAACAGAGCTGCTGTCACTGAGCTGAGTCTTCCCTCCCAGCTACAGCATACATGTAGGATATGCCTGGGTAAAGAGAGACCAGATAGAACTCCCTTCCAAGAGCTCTTGATTGCCATGTGATCTTGGATACAGAGAAGCCTTGGCTTCCCCATGGGGTGCATGGCAGGTAATATCTGCCAACCTCCTCCATAGAGAAGCTAGAATTGAGTATGCATGCCCAGAAATGGTGTACCTTGCATGAGCTGAGGGAGGTCCCAGTATATCCCCTTCACTGGCCTTCTAGGCCTTGTCCCCTCTATTCTCTCTGGCCTTCTAAGTCAGATGATGTTTGGTGACCCATCACCTTGGTTTTCATGACACACTTGAGGCCTTCCCTGGACCACTCGATTCATCCTTGCAATGTGACCTGTAGTCACCCAGCCGCAGGAAGAGGAATGAGCTAGGAAGAAAAGGCCATGCTGGAGCAGACCTGGAACGCTTCAGAGGGAGGCTGCAGCTGGCTGCCCTCAGGCCTTCTGGGCCACAGGACTTGGGGCACTAGTTGAGTGTCTATGGGAACCTAGAAATAACCAGCTCAGGAGCAAGAAGGGCTGTGAGCCCAAGGACAATTTAACTCACTCCATCCTGGCCTTTCAGAAGGACCCAGACCCTGGAGCCTGACATATCTGATCCCACACAATGGATCTTACATATCTTCTCACCCTCCCCGAACACAATGGCGGTGACACATGTAAGCTGGAGAGAAGAACAGCCAGTTGCCTCATGGAGCCATTTAAGGATTAAATCACAAATGTTAAAGCCAGGCAGCTGTTACTGCTATTGACAGCTTCACTGAGGCCCTCCCACAAGCTCACACTCTCCCAGCATCCCCACCCCCCACCCCCAACCCCACCCCCCCCACCCCCACCCCCCACCCCCAACCCCGTGGATGGAGTGTACTCCAGGAGAGAGGCCAGGCAGAGTCAGCAGACTTAGGTTCTAACTCTCCCTCTCACTGGCTGGAGGGCCATGGGGAAGTCTCCTTACCCCTTAGAGCACATCTGTAAAACCAGAATGGGGAGTGGGAGAGAATCGGAAATATTAACAGCTCACACTTGCCCAGAACTTACTGATGGTGAGGAGCAGACCTAGCGTAACAGTCCTTAAAGGCTTCAAAAGCTTCCTTCCTTCCTTCCTTCCTTCCTTCCTTCCTTCCTTCCTTCCTTCCTTCCTTCCTTCCTTCTTTTCCTTCCTTCCTTCCTCTTCCTCTCCCTCCTCCAACCTCCTCCACTCTTGAGACAGGATGAAACTCTTTAGCTCAATCCAGCCCGCCTTGAATTTGCAGCAGTAATCCTCCTGCCTCCACTGTAAGGCCTATAGCTATGTATCACTGTGCCTTGGCTTGAGGTAGATTTATATTTACCTATCTTTTCTTTTCTTTTTTCTATTCTATTCTTTTTTTCTATCTTTCTTTCTTTCTTTCTTTCTTTCTTTCTTTCTTTCTTTCTTTCTTTCTTTCTTTCTTTCTTTCTTTCTTTCTCTCCTCCTTTCTCCTCCTTTTTATTCTTGAGATAGGTTGTCTTCTAACTCACTATGTAGCCAAGAGTGACCTTGAATTCCTGACACTTGTGCCTCCATTTCCGAGTTCTGAGATTACAGGCACATTATGTTACAGTCGTCACTCCTGCCTCTGCTCTTTTGCTTTCTCCTCCTCTCCCCCTTGCCCTTCCCCCCCTCTTCTCTGCCCTCCCCTTCACTTTCCTTCTCTTCCTTCTCTGTTCTTTCCAATCTTCCCAATGGGGAAACTCAAACTCAGGATAATATATGCTAGGCAAGTGTTCTGCCCCTGAGATACATCCTTAATCCCTTTCATAAGCTTCCTGTGAGGGACACTCTCTACTGCGATCTCAAAGTGGTCCCTTCTTCTGTGTGTGAGTTACCTGAGACTGAGAGCTTCAGCAGCACGCTGCTGTCTGGAGAAGAGCTGAGCTTTTAATCTGAGTGTAGGTGGGGCTGCTTCACAGGGACAGGGCCTGGCACAATCCAGGGATGGCTGCTGAGGAAGCCCAGGACAACATCCTCAGATGAGATCACCCCACAGTGCCTTCAGCCTGCCTTCTAAATGACCCCTCAATGATGGGTCTTCACTGACTGCATGGCCTCCACAGAGTACATGCTACTTCTTAGAGGAGGGCACCCAGACCAGAGATTCCAAGAGACCTTCTGGATCCCATGGCAAGCCTGAATCCAAGGTAGGACTCAGCCCCATGCACAGTTCTCTCCAGCAATGGCTGGGACACCACCCTTCTGCAACTCTGTCCTGAGGTGGCTGGGACTCCCCTTTTGCAGCTCTGTCCTGCAATGGTGCTGGGACTCCACCCCTTTTCCAGATGTTTGCTGTGATGCTGTGATGTATTCTTATAGGGTTGGGCCTTTGATGCTGGCTTAAGAAGTGCTTAGTGTCGCAGACTTATTTTGCATGTCTGGAAGCTTCCAGGTTGGAACCCCTAACAACTCATAGTCTAGGTCCTGATGAGAGCCAGGCAACCGTTCCTAAGGAATGTTCCAGAAGCTTTCTCTCTGGCCCTCCTCTTTCCTGGAGTACAATGGCTTGTGTTAAAGAGCCTGCAATGTGGGATTCTTTCAGCTTCCGGGGCTCCCCTTCAGGCTCCTCTCTGGGTATTTTTAGGTGCATTTAATTTGGTGGTGCTGAGCACTTTTGATTTCACAATGATCAGTTAGAGCCTGAGCGCTCGCCAGTTTTTCATCTTCCTGCCGCCTGTCTCCCCCAAGGGGACTGGGTGTTGTTTTGACTTTTATATGCTACAATAAAAACTTTCATTGTAGCAAAATGTTTGCTCGTCAAAATTAGCTTGGTTAATTCCAAAGAATTGTTTCATCTTGGCTCCACAGGCACCAGGGATCCTTTTTACAAGGCGAATTGGCCACCAGCCAGCTGTCTCCCTGCGTCCTCCACAGCCTTCATCCTTATGGAATTCACCTTTGAGAAGGGAAGACCTGCCTCCCAAGGGTTTCCAAAATGTTCTCCGTCAAGTGCTCCAAGGCAGGGCAGGGGTGGCTCACAAAGTGTGTGCTTGGTTTTGTTGACCTTTAAAAACACAGGCATCAAAGAGAGCCCTGCACGGAGACACGTGGAGCCAGGACACATGTGGACACACCAGATCCACACCCAGGGTTACATTTAAGGGACACTTGAGGCACCCCCAAACCTTTACAGGGAACTAGCAACCTCCACTTTCTGAGAGCTTCCTGCATCAGGGAGGGAGGCAGCAGACGGCATACTGATGGTTATTCCAAACTCCACGCTCAAACACCCCCTCTGGCATAACTGCCCAAGCAAGCCCACATTAGTTTTCTAAGTCTGCTGATGCTGAAAAATTATCATGTGTGCAGATCCCGAGGGTGTGCGTCTTTGAGGGAAAGGCTGATGAACTAACTAGCGTGGATAACAGTGGACTCTGAAGACTGAATATATTACTTCCCCAAAGACAAAAATAAAAAGCCACTTTTGTTAGTGACTGAGCTGGAGAGCTGGGATGGTCTCTCTGGAGGGCTCGCTAGCTGAGAGGGAGGAAGGTAGGCGGGCCTCTGATTCAGAAGATGAGTTTTGGAGGTCGGAGCAGTGATAGTTTTTGGTCACCTTGACATAAGCCAGGGTCATCTGGAAAGAAGAAACTTCATCTGAGAAAATGGCTCCATAAGATTGCCCTAAAGCCTGTGGTGCATTTTCTTACTTGCTGATTGATGTGGGAAGGCCCAACCCACTGTGGTGCCACCCCTGGGGCGAGGGGCTATCCTGGGTTGTATAAGCAGGCGGAGGTATCCGCCAGGATGGAGCCAGTAAGCAGCACCCTCTACCATCTGTGCTTCAGGCTCCTGCCTCGAGTTCCTGCCCTGGCTTCCCTCAGTTATAGACTGTGGTCAGGGCTTGTAAGGTAAATAAACCCTTTCCTCCCCAGCTGCTCTTGGTCATAGCAATAGACAGCTAGGACAGTAGGTGATGAGCCCCCCCCAGGCCGAGTGCCCCATGGGAATTCCACCATTCAGCCCCTCGCCCTGGGGAAGCTCCACCCTGGCTTCCTGGGCTGTTTCTCCCCAGGCGCTCCACCAGCCCCTTTTGGGTGATGCTAGCTCTTGTAAGGAGCAGCCAGGCCCTACATCAGGCAAAGCAGCTCTAAGCAGCATGATCCAGTGCCTTGTATGCTCCGATGCAAATCCCACCTTCATGAGCTGCTAAAGGAGTCAGAAGACTGCTATGGAAACCCTAGCCAGGGATCCGGGGAGATGACCACATGGTCTCCCTGCAGGAGAGAGGACCGCCCTGGTGAATGTGCTGTGTCGTTGTTTACCGCCCACCTGTGTTCCACAGTCTGCTAAGTGCCTTGCACGCCATAGTTCATGTGGTTCTACCAGGACTTCAGCAAGGGTCAAACAAACATCTTTATCCTGTGCTCCTTGTCCCTAAGAAGGCTGCACTCTTAGGGGGACCCTTTGTCTCTGTCTGCCTTCCTCACCTGTGTGGACTCTGCTTCAGGGGCTCTCCAGTCCCCTAAGCTACCTGGTCAGATGTGAGCAGTCCCTGCTAATTCCCCGGCCCTGAGCCAAGAGTGCCATTTTTAGGAGCCCTGTTCAAGCTGTGGCTGTGGCCCGGCCCAGTATGCACTATGCCACGCAGTGTGCACTATGCCACACAGTATGCACTATGCCACGCAGTACGCACTATGCCACGCAGTATGCACTATGCCACGAAGTACGCACTATTGTGGCTGTCATGGATTTGTCTGCCCTGGAATGGGGAAGGTAGCCTTTCTCTTTGGAGGAGGACATGGTTCTCCTGGTCACCTCTCCTCTAAATCTCATGGCTGTTTCTCCTCACCCCCCCTCCCCTGTGTCCCCTAAATGGCCACAGTTAGGAGGAATCATGGAGCGCTGTCTGCTCCCTGCCAAGAATGGCTGCTGTGGCACCAAATCCATGGCTACAGAGCCACGACACATGGCAGCAGCTGTCACAGCTGCCTCCTGAGTCTCATCCCATACAGCTAGGCCCGGGTCAGCCTGACCTAGAGTGGAACAATAGACTTAGCCAAGAACTTGCTAGCCAAGGGCGTCCTGGCAGGTAGACAGATGTTGTTGCCCAGCACGTTGTAGTGGCAGCAGGTAAGAACAGACAATGCAGGCCCTCGAGGGGCTCATCTCTCACCCCTTGGCCATCCATCTCTGCGATGGGATGTGGAGATATGGTATGGCAATCTGGAGACCATGAGGATTAAACCCTTAGTGACTGACAGAAGGTGGCAGGCACCCAGTGGTCCCTTTGTCCAGCAGCAGCAGCAATGATTGTAAGAGCAGGAGGCGTCTGTGTCAGTCTATAGCACAAGTGCTGTGTGTTTTGAGCACCTACCGGTCAGAGATCACCTACCACTTGTCATTTGAGACACCCTTCAAAAGCGACCTCAAACTTGACTCTAAACCCTTCCTGGGCCAGAGTAAAAGCATCCCTATTGAATCCTAAGAACTAAGAACTGCTCGTGCAAGCACCTCCTTGGAGAACAAGGGTATACAGGAGACTCAGAGATGAAGATCAGGGCCTGGGTCACCTGCAGGACAAACCAGCTTCCAGGAGTAGCTGAGGTCTGGTTCAGGGAAGTTAGACTTGTGGTCACACTCCAAGGTCAATCAGAGTCCCTCATCTCTCTTCCATCACCTGACTGTCCACAAAACACATCTTTTTTGGGGGGGGGGGGCAGAGTCTATATAGCCCAGACTGGCAAAATCACTATATAGTCCACTATAACCTTGAAATTCTGGTCCTCACACTCCTGAGTGCTGGGGTTACAGGTGTGAGCTACTGTGCTAAGTTCATGCAGTGCTGGAGACCAAACCCAGGTTTTGGTGTATGAGTTGGACCAACTGAGCTGCATCCTCAGTCCCTACAAGACTTATTTTTTACCAATTTTCCTCTCAAGCCTGTAACCCCGGGAGACAGGGCAAGAGACTGGGCTCCAGACAGACTCTGTCCCTGTGCCTCCCCCACACTGCCGACACATGGTCACCCAGGGTCACCCAGACCAGCCAAGAAGCATGGCTAGAGCCCACCTCCTGGGCCACTGTGATCTTCAAGGAGGCGAACTGGGGGAGCTCGGTGGCTCTGGGCCATCAGTTGCTTTCCACGATAGAGTGTCCAGGGTTGTCCAGATCCAGGGCAGAGCCTGCATCTCTGAGAAGATGCGGATGTCAGGTCCGACAGAAAGAGGCAGCGCTTGCCTTGACTCCAAGCTCCACCCTGCCCATGTTCCACCAGGAAGTCCAGGCAGGCAGGTGTCAGAGCTGTGAGCTCAAGGTAAGGTCAGCTGAGACACCTGGAATGAAAGGTGCTTTCCTGAAAACCTTAACTGTCTGACGTCCCCTGTCCCAGGCCTATGGGCCCAGTTGCGTCCTTCCTCCTTCCTATATCCCTGGCCTTTGGTGGAAGTCCCCTTCTGATAGTGTGGACCAGCAGGTCTCATTTAGGTTAGGAAAGGCAGATTGAGCCTCGGCCAAGCAGAGCTACCCCAGGTCTGGAGAAAGCAACAGAGCCTCTGTTTCACACCAGGAGAAAGGAGGAAACTATTGAAGCAGTCTGGCCTCAGAGGTCTGTGGGGGCAACGTTAGAGGTGTCTTCAGAGCAGTCATTCTGGGATAGCCACTGTGTCACACATTTGTGAGAGGGTGGTGTCTCTGCTCCAGGATACTCTAGGGGTCAGTATGGCATCTCCTGAGAGGAGGAGGTGCTCCCACTTATGCTCACAGGCCCTGCCAGCGGAGCTCAGGTAGAAAGGCCAGCATCAGACAGCAGAGTGGAGATGGGACTGAACTACAACCGTCAGGGTTGTGAATGCGCATGTGCATGCTTGCCTGCCCATGCACCTGTGTGTATGTATGTGCAAGAGCAATGCACAAAGAAGCATCAGCTCTCAGATGAAGCCCTGAGGTCCAACAAGAAACTGGAAATGTGACTGTTTGGGAACAAACCTGAAGCACATGCCCTAGTGCCTAGCCCAGCACACAGGATGTATGCCACTGGATCTTCGTGTACTTGTGGGACTCTTCTGGTCCTGGATCTGAGGAAGGAAAGACTGGGAAACAGTAAATGCACAGGGCATGTATCCCTTGTTGGTATCCCTTGTGCCCACAGAACACGAAGGCTGGCGATGACTGCTTTGGCTTCCCCGGACAGCAAGAGAAGGAGCTTTTCATCCTAGAC
This sequence comes from Apodemus sylvaticus, assembly GCF_947179515.1. Taxonomy (NCBI): domain Eukaryota; kingdom Metazoa; phylum Chordata; class Mammalia; order Rodentia; family Muridae; genus Apodemus; species Apodemus sylvaticus. Next base: position 67,608,842 of record NC_067478.1, read on the forward strand.
ATGGGTGCTTCATCAATAGAGAAAGTGCAAGGCCCAGAAAACCCTAAAGCCTGGGCCATGTGCTCACAAAGAACACTCTGCCAAAGTAATCATTGTTTTCTGAGAAGCTGGTCTCCAAAAGGCACTTGACGTGCCTTCCCAAGAGGTACTCCAAGAATAAGCACCGTGGCTTGCTGAGAGGGCGGCGTGCACCAGGTGACCACTCTGTGAAAATGATGAGGGTGAAGGGGCCAGAGGCTGGGAACCGGCCAGCACCTCTGCTGGTGCCTGGCTTTCAAAGCACAGGCTCCACAAAGCTGAGCGTCTATGAATGATGCATCTAGCCTAGTCTGTGGGTGCAGAAGAAAAGCGAAAAAAGGGAGGGCAGAGCCCATACACAGCGCCTGCGCTACAGCCTGGGCTCAGTGGGCACCTCTCTAAGAAGAAGTATTATTTAAGTGTTGTAAATCTTATTTATTTATAAATATCCCTATAAGATGTAAATAACACATTTTTATATAAAATTATCATCATTTGATAGAAAATAAAAGCTGCAGCTGCGTGGCACTTGTGTGGTAGAGGTGGATCAGGAGTTAATGGTCTTCTTCACTCACAGAGTGAATTCAAGGCCTGCATGGATTGCAGAAGACATTCTCAATAAAACCAGAGGGAGTGGGGTGGGCAAGGGAGGGAAGGGAAGGGAAGGGTGGAAGACACATCAGATGACCTCTGACCTCTGACCTCTGAGCTCAGTGCCTGGGCTCTAGGCAAATGTGGAAAGAAACCATGTGGATCCTGCATGTGATCCTGTCAGCTGGCCTCCAGCCCACTGCTTCTCACGTTAGGGTGACCGGGATCTGCCTCACATGACCATGGCCTGGTATAGGGATTCATACCATTTCTTTCCCCCACTGTCCACTGGGGGTAATTTGTACCCATCTCAGGTGACTCCTCTGCCCCTTGTCATCCCTAATCCTTGGATATAATGGAGTGGCATCAGCTGTTGCCATAGCTCACAGGAGCCTGGGTAGTGTCAGAGCTGACAGGATGCCCTAAAAAGATCCTCTCACCCTCCCCAACAGATGGAACAGCAAATTATGTAGGGCCCTATCTTAGTTTCTTTTCCCGTGGCTTTGATTAAAAAAAAAAAATAGAAACTCTGAAAAAAGCAACTTAAGGGAAAAGGGCTTTGTTTCAGCTTACAGTTTCAGGTTACACTTCATCATAACAGAAGAGACAGACGTGGTGAGGCAGGAGTGAGGCAGGAGTGAGGCAGCTGGTCACACTGTATCTGCAGTCAGGAAACAGAGCAATGGATGCTGGACTCAGCTCACGGTCTCCCTTTATAGAGTCCAGGATCCCAGCTCAGAGAATGGTACCACCCACAGTGGGCAGGACTTCCCATCTCAATTAGCCTAATCAACAGAATTCCCCTTAATCATGCCCAGAGGCCCATCCCAGGTGATTCTAGATTCTGTCAAGTCGTCAACGGAGATTAACCATCGCAGCTGTGCTCCAACTCAGCCAGAGGCAGCAGAGCTAGGGGTGAGGCTCATTACCCAGAGACAGCGTAGGGGACATGGCTGGTCTCCTGGAAAAGATAAACGGTCTTGGGTGTTCACTCCTCGTGAATACCCCTGTGTGTATGTGCGCGCGTGTGTGCCTGAAGAGCCTTAATCTTAACCTTAAGTTCTTGCTTCTCTCCTGAGTAGAGGGGGCCTAGAGAAAGTACAGAGGGAGAAATGCACTCAGAGTCTTCGAGCAGAGTCATTTGTCATTTGCATGCTGAGTGCCCTACCCTAGGCAGGCTCAGCAAGAGGTTGCAGCTGGGCAGCCAGCCTTCCAGCTGTGTGAAGTGGGAGGAGGCGGGACCCGCAGCCTCTGTGCCTGGGCTGACAGCTCTGGAGAGTGCCCCTCCCCCAGCAGAGCTGTTGCAATAAGTCTTGTGATGAGGACTCTCTCAGACTTTGCTACAGCAGTGTGGGGGAGCAGCAACTGTGACTCCTCTCATATATTTTTTAAAGTCTGAAAAGCTGGGCAGTCGTGTGCATGTCTTTAGTTTCGGTACTTGAGAGGCAAAGGCAGGCAGATCTGGTCTACAGAGCAAGTTCCAGGATAGCCAGGGCTGCACAGAGAAACCCTGTCTCAAAAAACAAAACAAAACAAAACAAAACAAAACAAAACAGAGCAGAACAGAACAGAACAGAGCAGACATCTGAAGGCTGACTCTGTAGTTCAGTTCACAGTGCTAGCCTAACATGCCCCAGCATGGCGTAAATCCAACGTAGTGGTACATGCCTATGATCTTGACACTTGGGAGGTAGAGGGGCAGAGGTGTTAAAGTCATCCTTGGCTACATAGGGAGTTCAAGGACAGCCTGAGTTCTGAAAGAATACCAAAATGAAGAGGCCAGCAGGGTGACTATATCCCCGTGTCTGGGACTCAGTGGCCTCTGTCACTGCTGTTCTTTTTCTTGTTTATCTGTATCTCCCAAATTCTCCACAGTCTGAATTCACTGTCGTTTCAAATTGATAATAGAGTGAAGCACTAGGCAGGCACCCACTGTGGAGATAGCAGCCTTCATACTGGGGGAGGAAACTGAGGGCAGGCAAAGCCGGGGACTCAATCCTGAGGCCTGGGGGGAGGCGATGCCCCCTCTCTGAGCAGTGCAGATCCCTGCCTGGACCGCCCAGCTCACTGGCTTGTTCCGGCTGTGCCTGGCTCAGACAATGTGAACGCACAATCATTCATTATAACTCAATTACAGTGATTAAAGCTGGTGGCATGCAGAGGCAGGAGGGAGTGTTGCCAACAAAATTTACACTCCGTGTCATCAGCAAGAGATAACAGCAGCTGACAGCCCGCCGCCTCCCCTGCCATCTGCTCCGTGTGGCCGCCTGAGGGGCAAGAGCAGCGGCTGTGCTCACAGTGGCCTTGAGTGCTGAGATGAGCCGCCTGGGGGCTAAGCTAGGACTTGAGCGGGGTGCTTGCGGGTGTGGGGGGGAAGGGAGGAGAGGAGGGGGGAGGGGGGAGGAGTCCTGGGCGCATCCATACAGCTGGCTCTGACATCCCACGTGCAGACTGGGGTTGTGTGTGGCAGGGCAGGGGGCTAAGACTGTTGGAGGGTTTTTCATCCACTGTAGCACAGGTTGGCTTTCTGAGATCTGGTTTCCCCTCCATGTTCTAGAAGAGGAAACTGAGGCACAGATACACAAAGGACAAATAAATTAAGACAGTTATCTGGAACAGAGTCACAGCTCAGACCCTCCCCCTCTCTTGTTTTCCTGGAGAGGGAAGTTACCATCATACTTAGCTTCAGGGAGGTGGAGCCAAGATCAAGCCCTTCACCCTGGGACCCTGAATAAGTCCCTGATGATAGCAGAGGGGTTTGTGAGGTAGTGCAGGGAGTGCTAAGCCCAGACGGTGCTATGGAAAAATAGGACTATGACATTTGTCCCAGATATGAGGAGACTCAGGTCATGGCTACCAGGAAGGACTGGGAGGGGAAATGGAGGCCAAGGTCAGAGGTGAGATCTGCGTCATGAGCCTGCGGGGTGAAGAACAGAACTGCCTTCCTTAATGCAAGATGACAGTGACCCAGGTCACCGAGACCTTGGGGCCTGCAGCTCTGAGTTTTGGGGTAACAAGGCTCCTGTACACTGGCCCAGCAGACAGACTGCTCCCTATCACGGTGGGCCTTTGCTGAGCTCCAGGGACCCATGATGCATTGTGTGACATAGTAGGTAAGGGGGTGGGGGGGGTGAGGCTCTTTTTCTCTCGATTGTTTCAGAATACTTCTTTGTGTGCTTGTTTTATGTATGTATGTATGTATGTATGTATGTATGTATGTGTGTATGTATCTATGTATGTATGTAGAGACAGGTGCTCGTGCAGCCCTTGTTGCCCTTTTGTTAAGTAGCCAAGGCTGGCCTTAAATGTATGATCCTCCTACCTCCATCTCCCAAGAGACGTTTAGGCAGATGTCACAACACCTAGTTCTATGGGATGCTGGGACTCCAACCCAGGGCTTTGTGCTTGCTAAGCAATCACTCTACCAACAGAGCTCCACCCCAGGCCCTGGTTGCTATAGGTCACTCTTTCAAGCTCGTGATTCTCACATGGCCCAAGTCACACTCACCATGGTTGAGTCTACGTGCCAGCTGCCCACTGCCAGACAGGCCCTTCCTTGCCTTAGTAGCTAACTAATCTCCAAACCTACCCCAGACAAGCATGCCCTTGGCTCGCCGAGGACATGTCTGATTCTCATGGGTTCTCAGTGGACCCCTCTCCCTGTTCTCCGTGGAGCAGGCTTTGCACATACTGCAGCTATGCAAACCAAAGCTGGCCCTCCCCAGGGCTTTCCTGCTTCATCCATTAGTTTTTCAGAGTCCAGCTCAGACCTCACCTCCTCCATGAAGCTATCTTGACCCCAAAACTCAGGAAACACTTTCTATGGGGTCCTGTGTCCTTGTGCTAGTGTCCTGGGAACCCTAATCAGGGGATATTAGGGTCATCTTGGGAACAGGACCACTAGTTGTCTTCAACCCCTGACAACAGCTTGGAGGCAGGGCTTGAGTACTACTATGTTTTCCTTTGTTGTTGTTTGGGCTATTTTAAGACAAGTTCTCATATAGCTCATATTTGCCTTGCACTGGTAGATAGCCCAGGATGACCTTGAACTCTCGATCCATCTGCTTCCGCCCCCTGATTGCTGGGATCATGGGCTTGTATCGTCACAACTGGTTTTTGGCTGGGTCCTATTAGCTTCTGAAGTCTAAGTGAAGTAGGGTCTTAGGAAATGTCACAACTGCAAAGATGCTGAAGCAGGGAGGGGAGAGCAGACAGGTGCTGCCCACAAGGAGGAGGACCAGTGTGGGAGGACAGAAGGTCCTAGGATGGCTACCCTCCCCCATTTCATTCATGAATCCACTCCTATAGCCACCCCATCCCATGGTGTCTTCCACCTCGGGCCTCCAGGCAGGTGGATGGGACAGATGATGGCCCAAGCAGGGTCTTGGAACTGTGGCCTATTGAGCCCTTGAGGAGTAGAGAGGGGCAAGCTACAGCTTCTGTCCCCAGTACTTGGCTGGTCAGGACACCTAGAGACTGAGAAACCTGGAGGTGCAATACCAAGTATGAGACCCAGAGAGGAGAGCTTTGTTCCCCTGGAGGGCACAGGCCCTGGAATTCCCCCAACAAGAACTGAAAGAGGAAGCCGATCAGGGCGGTGGAGCTGGGAGGGTGGGGAGGGTTACCATGCAAAACTCCAGGCACCTGGCTCTGGGTACCCAGCGTGAGCAACTGGTTCCTCTGTTCTGCAACTGCACTGGGCACTGGACACTGGACACCGGGGATACCAAGATTTGACAGTGCTTCCGAGCAACTTCTAGTTTATTCTCTGTGCTCTCTGGGCCTCAGTTTCTCCATCTGTAACAAAGAGGTCAGACCAGATCAGGATTCCATCAACCTATAAGTTCAGAAGGCCCTGATTGCCACCAGCCCACAGAACAGGCACAATAGTTTCTTTCCTATTGCTCTGGTAAAATACTCAGGCAAAGGCAATGTAAGGAAGGAGGAAAGAGTATTTTGGCTCCCAGTTCAAAGGTACTGTCCATTATGGCGGGTTGAAGATGTCATAGAGCTTGAGGCAGCTGGGACATTGCATCCACAGTCAGGAAGCAGGAGGCTGGTGTTCACCTAGCTTTCTCCTTTAGGTCTGGTCTGACATAGAATGCTTTACCCATAGTTAAGGCGGGTCTTCCCACCTCAGTTAACCCAATCTCAATAACACTTTTCAGGCATGCCCAAAGGCCTGTCACCTGGGTGATTCTAGAACCTGCGAAGCTGACGATTAGCCATCAGGAATGTGGGGTGTGAGCATTGAGACCCGCATTCCTCTAAGACCCTGGCTCACCTCTGTTCATGCAGAAGGAGCGGGAAGAGCTGCAGGCAGGGCTGGCTAGCTCTGGCACAGTGTTCATTGCTAGCTCCTGAGAGGTTGGGTTTTCATTGAGGGTTACTATGCCAGTTACTCTTTAGATAGACATTTTCTTTCAAAAGCAATTTAAAGATAAGTCAGCCATTGTCGGCTGGTGGGTACTGGGCTAGAGAAAGTATCACTAAGGGACGATTGACTGATCGCTGTGACTTGGATGTTTGGGTCCAGGAGGCTCTGCCCATTTTAGAGGATACTAGGAGTTCTCTTAAGAGTAGCTCCCCAGGGGCTCTCCATCTCTGGAATAAATCACTCCTTAAGCTTAAGGTGAGTTAATCAGCTCAGAGACCACTGCGTCTAAATTAGGTCTTCTCTTAGCAAACCACTTCAAAAATCATCTCCTCTGCAAAGCCTTCATGGATACATCCCCTTCTGAGGAGCCTTGCAGCACAGTGTTCAAGCAATGCTTTGCAATTGGTGGGTTTGCTTTCCCTATCAGCAGGGGCATTTTAGGAGGGCGTGGCCCTGCTCCTGTTCCCCTAGCCTCCAGCCCAGATCTGCTTTGCCTGTGTTGTTGTAGTGGGAGAGGCTTGGCTTCAGGGTCTGAGCTGAAGAGTTTTCAGATTCTATTCTTTCTACTTCTTTATTTAAGGAAAGGAAACTGTTCATTGAAAGCATGGTGTTCCAGGCATTCAGTAACTGCTGATCTGGCGTCTGTGCATGGCAGACACTCTGCTGGGTGCCACACACACAGTAGTGACCAAAGCCAGATGTAGTCCTTCAGAAAGTCACAGGCAAGTGTCAGAGAAGTGAGGCTGGGGGTGGGGGGGTTGGGGTTGGGGAGGGGCAAAGGGCTACAGCAAAGGGCAGATTTGACCTTCCCCTTCCCCTTCCCTTAGGGGTGAACCACTCACAGTTGAATCTGCTTTGGAAAGGAGAATCAGATGCATCAAGGGTAAATAACATCCTGTAACTCTCTGTGTGGACATTAATATACACACTTGAGCACGTATACACACACACACACACGCACATATGCACACAAAACACTTGAATACATACACAAAGACACATGTGTGTATAGACATACACATGCATACAAATGCCCAGAAAAACACATAAATACACATACTCATACACATATGTACACACAAACACATGCATATGCAAACAGACACAGACACATGCATGCACAAAATTCGCCACCCCCTCTTCTGGAAAAGCCTCCAAATAGTGGCCATCCTCTTAGCATCCTGCTCCCCTGACATGCAGGTGTGGTGTCTGATTCTACTTCTTACTGAAAGGACTCAGCTTTGTTGGGGGAAGGGCTGCCTCCATGTTTAAAGCAGACCATTCAGGTGCAGTAGCCAGCAGTGATGCTGGGAAGTCCTTGCGAGCTCTCGGGTGTCAGTGGGGACAATCTGATAAGTGGTGAGCACAATAATGCCTCTTGACTGAAACATACACCAAATTATTTAAATCCATATTGCCGCAGTAATATTTTCAAAGAGAAATCTTCAGAGGTCAATTTTTTAATAGACATCTTGATACACATTTGTTCATGTGCCCACAAGTCCATGTGTCACGGGTGTGCACCTGGAGGTCAGGGCTGGCCCTCACTGCCCACCTGGTTTGAAATACGGTATCTTGTTCATCGCTGTATACACCAGGCTAGCTGGCCTTCCTCTGCCTCCCATGTCACCCTGGGAGCATTGAGGATTAAAGACAAACTCTACTGCCCTCAGACCCATGGCTTGACTTCAGTTCTGAGGATCCATACTCAGCAAGAGCTTTACCCACTGAGCCATCTCCCCACACCAAATGCATTCTAGAATTACCAGCATCTCACTAGCTTCCCTATTGCTGTCCTCACATGTCCTTATGTTGCCATTGTCACTAAGGTATTAACTTACTATTAAAAAAACCTGGAACATACAAGTACACCAAGCATTCATGATGTGCTTTCTATGCATACTGCTTCACAGTTGCAGAATGGTTGAAGGGAGAGGCAGTTTCTCTTTACTCACAGTAGCTGCACAAAAGCACACTCAATACCTGGCCTCCCTAACTCCATTCTTTCTCCTGCCAGCTCTTTTGCCTCTTTACCCATTTTCTTCCTCCTGAGACACTCTCTTCTGCAATTACCCTGGGTTTCCAAAATGACAAGATAGATCAATATCCCTGAAACAAGTACTGCTGGACAGAATGCCCCTGATGAGATCACCCCCAAAGGTGGCGAAATTACCCATGTTGGAAACTGAGGGTGCATCTCAGAGCAGGAGCAATCATCCCAAGGGACCTAGATTGCCTCCCTCACAGATCAGCGGCAATAACCGCTCAGTTACATCACTGGCCTGCCTAGTCACCTATGCCGGTGACTACGCAAACCCCACCCCTAGCTCCCCAATACCTCTCACTATTTTCCTTTCCTATAAAATCTCAGCATCCCCTTCAGTCCCTTGAAGACAGGTTTGGGTCTACTCCAGCTCTGTCTGCTTTTCCTAATGAGCTCCCACCCATCAAAGATTCTTCTCTTTGATTGGCATATTGAGATGGCATCCCTGCCTATCTCGACTCTCAGAACTGGAGCCTTTGACCTAAAATTACCCCTGTAATTTTGATGACAAACCTTGATGATCCAGCTAGTAGGAGAAACGATGCCTTTTGGACATTAGCCAATCACAGTGGCTCAGTCTCTGATGAAATGGGGAGACTGAATGGTCCCACACAATTGCTGAGGTTCCTTTTACTCTTGGGACCTCTCCTCATCCTCAGCTTGGGGATTCTTTCTACCACTGCTGATGAAGCGGAGGAATAAGTATGTGGACCCACAGTAAAATGCCACAATCCTTTCCTACAGTGCACACTGGGTTCTGGATTTTTGGAAGGTTTTGTTGCTGCTGCTGCTGCTGGTGGTGGCAGTGGTTTGGTTTGGTTTGGTTTGGCTTTTCTTTTGTTTGTTTAAACTCTGAGATCCTGGAATCAAGCCATTTGTTTTCGACAAGGAAATCTGAAATTATGCAGGAACAGCTGTACCAAATGTCGGGCAGAGATACAAGGTAACTTAAGGAGGCAGGGTGTTGGGAAATCTCTCTTGGGCTTTGTATAACATGGAGTACCAAGTCTGTACTGTGAGGAAGGCCCCAGGAGAGTGCTGGTCCAGCCAAGGAGAAGATGGTAAGTTATGTGAGCACAGCCTGAGTTTGCATTGGATGCAAAAGCCTCAAGTGGTTTCTTATGGGGTTCTCTCTGTCTCTGTCTCTGTCTCTGTCTCTGTCTCTGTCTCTCTCTCTCTCTCTCTCTCTCTCTAACTGTTTTACAGTAGGAATTATTTCATCTGGCACTAGGAACATGAGCTAAAGTTTCTGACACAAACCCAAATGGCACTGTAGACTATTCAACTATTACTTTTTGATTTCTGGGGTGAGAAGCTGGACTTAACTAAGTTATGGTAAACCAGACTGGCATTTCTGGCATAGGATTTCAGTTACACTAACTATCTAATGGATTTCCATAATAATCATCAGTGAGGGCAACATTCAGAAAGAGACACACATAGGTACTCCCAAAGGACTCCCCACACCCTGCCTGGATCTGAGCGGGCCTTAGAACCTAACTGCAGATTAGCAATCAGAAAAAATCGAAACCATGAAACTCATGAATCACAGAAAGAAATACTGGAAATTACGAGTCCTGAATGAGAACTATAAATGCATTTTATTATTGTACTTATCACTGTTCTCATCTATGTGACAAACGCCTGACTGAAGCTGGAGGACATTGTTGTGGTACAAAGTTTCGGGCCATCATGGTGGTGGTGGGTGTGGCAGCGGGCTGGAGTGACTTGTGGCCAGGAAGTGGGAATGTTGGGCAGCTACTCTTCACATCCTTATAATAGGTCAGGAAGGAGGGTGCTCAGACAGGAACCGGACGTGATGTCACACATCACGGGATATCAATGACCCACTTCTGCTAGAAATACCACAAGTGTCTAAGCGTCCACAAACCCCCAGAGCAGCCATGCCAGCTGGGTACCATGTGTTCAAGTGCATGAGCCCATGGAGAGCATGTTACAGTCAAACAGAACAGAGATACTTATGTTAAATGGTGCTATTCAGGTTATATCTTACAATCCAATCCTACCTTTTGGATTTGGTAAAAAACTTTTACTATTTTAGTGATGAAATGTCTGCAGCTTCCCAGATAAGCATCCAGTGGAGGCAACCACATGATGAGTGGATGTCCCGGGGTGCTCAGGTGCGGTTTCCTGAGGACAAGTGACGGCTTCCTGGAGTCAATACACTGTCCCCTCAACTTTCTATGCATGTTGTTCACAATAAAAAAGCCAAACAAACCTTACCCACATCGTTTCTGCCTGAGCTGGGCGCTCTTGTTTACTAACAAAATCATTAGCATCAGGAGACAGCCAGGGGTGGCTCGCACAGGCTCCCAGAATGCGTTGGTAGAAGGTAAGATGTAGGCTGAAGACTAGAGAGATCAAGTGTGTCCCAGGTATCCCAGTGAGCTACAGGAGCTTTGTTCTTTACCCTGGGGGATACCATGCCACCAGAGACCCTGTCAGTCATCAAAATCCATTGCAGAGGCAACTCCTTATGGAGATCTGATCTTCCCAGATCTCTTTAACTGTAGAGTATATAAGCATAGGAAAAAAACATACCAGATCAACTACACAAATATCTAAACTACATTTTAATGTTTTCTTAAGGTTTTTTTTGCTCTCTCTCTCTCTCTCTCTCTCTCTCTCTCTCTCTCTCTCTCTCTCTCTCTCTCTCCAGTGCTAGAGAACTCGGTGCCATATAAGTGGGATTCTAGGTAAGTACTCTACCACTGAGCCACAATCCTAGACTTACATTTTTTAAATGTGATAGCTGGATGTGAATGCTGCCTCTTCCTGTTTCTCTTCTTTCTCTCTCCTGGCATGCAGGAGCAGTATCTCAGCTCAGTTAATTATATGTCTGTGTCTACATCATCTGTACCCATCTATAATCTGTTGTGCATCGTCTCTCTTATCATCTATTATCTATCATTTATCTATCACCTATCTAAATGTCTACACTCAAATAGTTATTTTGTGTGGATTTATGTCTTACATAAACAGAGTGATGTCTCTGAGACTCGCTCTTCTCAAATAGCATTGTGTTTTGAAACTTACCCTTGTTGATACATAAAGTTCTGGCTCATATATTTTAATACCTGTAAATGATCTTTTCACATAAGAACTAGCATAGGTTTAAAGGAATTCTTTCCTCATGAAGATCAGGGTGTTTGGGTTATTTTTACTCAAATGAGGAGGCAACTCAGGTCCCACCCACATTTCTTTGTAGACTTGTGGAAGAGTTTCTCTAGGGTCCATTCTTAGGCATGGAGCTGCCAGGTCTTAGAGAGGTGAGGCTTCTCCCACTTGCAGATTGCCACTGAATCTGTTTACACCCTCCCAGAGTATTTGACAAGATGAATCTATCCTGGTTCTCCCAGATGTTTCCTGTCAAACCAACGTGCTTGCCAATCCAATGGGAGGAGATTGTTCCATCTGTGATTAGTTGTTCGCATTTCCCTCAGAACTCGCAAGATGAAGACCAGTCTTCATCCTTGAACCTTTACCAGTCTATCCAGTTCCCTTTCCCTTGGGTACCTGCCACCATCTTCTACCTACCCCTCTAGTTTTTCCCATTCATGTACTGATTAGGAAGAATCTGAATTTATTATACAATCTAGATGTCCTCGTTTTGCTGATGGTAAATATTGCATTCCCATACTTCATTACTGTTTTCTTATTTCTTGTTGTAAAAGCATTTTGAAGTTTAACATCAAATTCATCTATCTATCTATCTATCTATCTATCTTTCTTTCTTTCTTTCTTTCTATCTATCCATCCATCTATCTATTGTGGTAGCTTTTTTTCCTAGGTTCTGTTCAATGGTCCTTTCTCTCCTCAGGGTTATGGGGTGATTGTAAGACCACAGAACCATACATGGGGCCTTGGCTGCCAGTCATGGAAAGTGACTGAGCTATGCGGCTTGGCCTTATTCTACTGATGAACTCAAGCTCTGAATAGACTATGGAGAGGTGGAGGAAGTGTGGGAGCTGGCTCCTAAGACAGGAAATAGGTCACTGGGATCTTGCCCTCCTTCTTCTTGTTACTGTAGCCTCTGCTTCCTGTTCATCATGAGATGAGTAGCCTCTGCCACAGGTTCCTGCTGCCTACATGTCTTGTTTCTCCACAGACCAGGGTCAACAGATCCAGGGACTTTGAGTTGACGCTTCTGAAACTGTGAGCAAAGAGAAATCTTCCTCCAGAAGTTGTTAGGGTTTGCTGTTGTTGTTTTTGTTGTTGTTGGTTTTTTGTCTGTCTGTCTGTCTGTCTGTCACACAGGTGCAAAAGCTAACTAACATGTTAATCAAATATTCTATCCTAAAAGCTAAAAAAGTCCTTAACTACTGCCCCTAGGCCCCTGGGTTAATTTTTGTGTGTTCTGTGAGTTAGGGAGCCATTTGGGCAATGTAAATGTGGCCTATTGGCTGTCATGGAAGCTTGGTGACCTAACATATGCAAAGTCCTAGGTTTAACCCTTGCACTGTGGGTATGGGGAAAGGTGGTCCACTGTCCAGGAAATATTTGCCACATGATGGTTTCCTCCACTGAAGCCACCATCACCACCTGTGTTTTGGACTCACTTCCCTCTACATAAGGTCCACCTATGGGTTCATAAGAGTGTGTTCTGTTGGTCTGTCTACACCATACTGATAGCGTGCTTTCTTACTACTAATGCATCTTATTACCCAGCAATTCTCTGTCCATTCCATGTTTGTCTTCAAAGTCATATGTGATATTGTGGCTTCTTACTCTTCATATACATTCTAGTATCTGATTACACAGAGAACAACCTGCTCAGATTTTGCATAATTCTGTATTTGTAGACCACTCAGAAAGGCATTCTTTTAAATGAAATTGAATTTTTTTTATCATACACTAGTTTAGCTTATGATCTATAGTATTTTTAAAATTTTTGATAGGATGGTGTAGTTTTTCCTCCATAAATATCTTATGTAGATAAATCCATGGGTAGCTTTTATTGTTGTCTTAAGTGCATTTTTTTAATATTGGGTTTCCCATTGGTTCTTGCTTATGAATATGAGTGCTACTGATTAATGAATATTGATCTTGGATCCTGCTACTTAAATCTCTTATTTGTTTTAATTGTTGTATATTCTCTCCATATGCAGACAAGACGTCTGCAAATAATTACGGCCTTGTTTCATTTCAATCATTGGATCCATGTTTATCGCTTCATTTTGCCTTATTACATTGGTTAATTTGAGGGGTAAATATCATAAAAGCACAGACACTGAAAATGCCATAATGAAACCCATTACTTTGTACAATTGATATATGCTAATAAAAATTTTACATCATAAAAAGAATATTCTTGGTTTTATTCTTGCTAAAATAATGCTTCTAAAACTTTATCATACTTCAATACTTGGCTATAGGCTTAGTATAGACAAACACTATGCTTTCTACTTTGATATGTTTAGAAAAGTCATAGGAACTGGCAGAGATGGCTCAGGTGTTAAGGACATTATCTGCTCTTTCAGAGGACCAGGATTCAATTCCCATCACCCCCATGATGGCTCCCAACCATCTAGAACTCTAGTTCTAGAGGGTCTGACATATTCTTACCCTTCCATGGGCAATGCACACAGACAATGTGTAGACATCTGTAGGCAAGCACCTGTGCACATGAAATACAAATAAAATCTTAAATACATACACAAAATTAAAGTTAGAAGAGTCTTGAATGAGTGTTGACCTTTGTAAGCTGCTTTATTTGCTTCATTTTATTGGTAAGCCTGAGTCACCTGGTGTTTTCCAAACCTTGTGTGTTTTCCAAAGGTTGGTCGTACAGTTCTGTGTCATAGCCCTTTGTCAGTGATATCTGTCATTCATGCCCTTCTTACCCTTGTCCACTCTTCTCCATGTGGTCTACCAGTTCCTCTTAAGCCTTGTTAAAAACCTCTGTTTCTCATGATTAGGTCATGACAAAATGATTGTCAATTGCTTTATGTAGTTTTGGGTGTGTTAGTCTAAGCTTGGGGACTCCTCATTCTGCCTTCTGAGTTTTCATTTATTTAAGGGTTCTCTTTCTATCGGATATGCTAGTAAAATAGATTTAATCCAGCATATTAACTCCCCCCTTTTTGCATGTATATACTATGTATGTATGGGGTGAGGTCTACATGTAGAAAAGAGAGATCAGCATCTGGATATCTTAACTGCTTCTCCACATCACTCTTTGAGGCAGGCTCTCTCCTTGAACTTGAAGCTCACTGTTAAGACTGGCTACTCAGCAAGTTCCCCAGGATTTACCTATCTCAGATCCCAAGGGTTGGAGTTAGATACCCGCCCTCTTAGTGTCAAACCTTTTACATGTGTGCTGGTGTATTAGTTAGGGTTTCTATTGCTGTGATGAAACACCATAACATAAAAAACAAGGTAGGGAAGAAAGGGTTTATTTTGCTTACTTGGTTCATCATCAAAGTCAGGACTGGAACTCAAATCGAGCAAGAACCTGGGCACAGAAGCTGAAGAAGAGGCTGTGGAAGGGCTGCTTACTGGCTTGCTTCTCATGCTTGCTTAGCTTGCTTTCTTATAGAACTCAGGAACCCCCAGCCCAGGAAGGGCACCACCCCCAATGGTCTGTGCCCTCCCCCATTGGTCACTTAGAAAATGCTTAATAGGCATAAGAAAATGCCTACAACTCAATTTTATGGAGGCATTTTCTTAATTGATGTTCCCTTCTCTCAGATGACTTTAGCTTGTGTCAAGTTGACATAAAAACTATCTAACACAGCTGAGGATTCAAACTCAGGTACTCATGCTTGTTATAAAATCATTTTAGCCCTGTAGACCATTTCCGGAGCCGCTGGCCCAGCTTAGGGCATCCCTTTCACTTGCAGTTTTATTGCTAGAATTGGACATTTGACTGTTGCTCTTTACAAATCCAAAAGCATAGTTAATGGACTTCATAGAACCATATAGGCAAACAGTGGCACAGGAAACCTTCTACCTGCATCCCAGGAGACACACAGTGTACAGCCCCAGCCACCTGGCTTCATGTAGTCACCAACCCCCTAAGGTCTCACATGTGAGCCATCAGTTCTGCTCTTTGAGATGCCTAGAAGGGTGTGCTAGCCTGGCCATAACTATGACATAATGCCCAAGCCAGCCTAGTGGAGGAAAGGTTTATTTGGGCTCACTGTCTTAGAGTTCTCAGTTGATAGTTGCTGGCTATTTCTGGGCTGTGGATGAGAACATCATGGTGGAGAGAGTAGAAAATGTGCTCTGCCAGGAAGGCCTATGCTGCATGGCCTTTTTCTTTTTCCTTTTTTATTCCACCTGGGACCTCAGCGTGTCACATTTAGTAAGTCTTCCCCTTACTGTCATCACAGGAGGCATGCTCTGAGCCAGGAGAGCATGGAGTGAATGCAGTGGCTAGCTCAGAATAGGCATGCTACCCAAGCAAGGGCCTGACAGTGGTCAGTTCAGGGTCTTTTAATGGCAGCCATACTGGGAGCCCAGAGAGGTCTAGAGTCCAGCATGGGCATTGAGCCTTCTGCCCCTGAGCTGTACCCCTGGCTCCATCTTTCCCCCAGTCCCATGCATCTTCTTTGCCCAGGGCTCTCCACCAGTCTGCTCATCCTGTACCCTTAGCCTGACTCCTGGACTGGGGAATGGAGACAGGGAAGAGGCATCAAGAACTGGAGCTTGAGAAGCTGGCCTGGGGCAGGAAGGAGGAGGAGTGAGAACTAGATTGGGTTGGGTACCTTAGAACACATTGTTTCTTCTCTCTGAAACCTTCCTCTCCACCTCCCTTTGGCATGTCACCTATGTCCTTCAGGTAGGCTCAGTTTTTTTTTTCTTCCTGGGCGTCCTTTTGCTGAGTCTCTTGGCATGACACTTCACAGCATAGTAGCTGGTTTCTGTCACTGTCTCTCAATGACAGAGAGCTCTGTGAAGGGATTCTTATTGATCCTTACGTCTTAGCAACTAGAACCAGGCCTGACAACATATAAGATTCTATCACATAAGCACCCATTGGATGGACAGATGGATGGATGGATGGATGGGATAAATGGATGGATGGGATAAATGAGTGAAGAGTTGATGGATGTGAGTAGGTAATGGTGGGTGGGTGATGGACAAGCAAGACGAACAGGTGAGTTCTAGAATAGTCCCATGACTGTTCTAGGCTATTTGCCCAACATAAGGAATCTTTCCACCAATAGCATCAGAGAAAGCCCAGGTAGCCTTACTCCCTACATAAGTCTTCCAAACAAGCTGCTGAGTCCTACCCAGCGGTCCTCCACCCTTCCTGAGACGATGACCTGTGATAGTTGAAATGGCTTAGGCTTGGGTGTTAAACAAAAAAATCAAAGGACTCAATATAGATGTCCCTTCACACACCAAAGACCATTTTGTAATTTTTCAGAGTTGGTGGCTGGAGATGCAGTAGGGTGGTGAGAAAGGGCAAGGCAAGGTCTTACTTTGTAGTCCAAGCTGAATTGAAATTCACTAGATAGCCCAGGCTAGCTTCAAATAGACAGCATTCATCTTGTCTCAGCCTCCTAGGTACTGGGATTCCAGGAGACACTATGTCAGCTGGTGTAATAGTTTTTATGTGCTTCATGAATATCGAATATGCTCACTCAATAGACCAGGCTGGCCTTGAACTCAGAGATCCACTTACCACTCCATTCTAAGTGCTGCGATTTAAGGCATAAGCCACCACATGCCTTAAATCTGAACCTCTTCCTCAGTTTTGTTTGGTGTAGAATATTTTATATTGTTGGTGCTAAAAACCTATTTTCTAATTCCCTATTCTATATTCCCATCATTTTGGGGTGGTGGCTATTTTGTAGCCCTTGTGAAGAGATCCTTTAGCCCTGATATCAGGTCCCCAAACCCCCATACTTTGAGCCCTTGTGAACAATCATCTGGAGATGGGGTTACCTGGGGAGCAAAAAATGGCAGGGGAGGGGGAAAGGCTGGAGAATTGCCTTCTCTCTGGAGCTTTGACCAGATCCAAGTATTTGAGCTGTCAGAAACTAATTCTGTCCCCTCCCCCCTCACAAGTACCAATTCCAACCAGCTCATTGGCTCCTTGCTATATCCTGGACGGAGAAAAGGGGATACTAGCCAAGATGGAGCTGTTATAACCCTCAGTCTGAGGTTGTCTCCTCCCTGAAGCCAGTCTATCAAGCAAAACGATCTGGGTGGGCAGCAGTTCTGTCTTGGTTTAGACTGCTTCATTCTGAGACCCTCCCTTGTTTAGTGGCACTCTTCTTTCGTGAAGGACAGCAGGCAACCGGTGTGACTGCCAGTGACCTTGGCACAGTAATAAGTGGAGAACCATTAAAATCCTGGGTCCTCCCCGAGAGGCTTATTTCAGCAGTGGGTGTATGGAGGCCAGGGAATTCATTTTCAGTCTTTTCTGCTTTTCTGGCTTTCTTGGCATCACCCACCTGGCCTTGCCCCATCTGCCTTGCTCAGCATTTAAAAGTACACTTTTGTGATCCAGAGACTGCACATCTCCTGTCACATCTACATCAATGCAGTTTACAAAAAAATGCAGGTTTTCTGGGTCCTGAGGATCATGGCTCTTACTTAAACTACTTCTTTACATGACAGTGGCTTGAAATTTCCTAATTTCCATGAACAGCCATAAATCAGCATGGTGCTGTCCCATGACCTGTCTGCCCCTGAGTCCCATCTTAGCCAGGGATTTCCAGCCTACTTCTGCCTGACCTAAGGCAGTGGTGTAGGCAGGCTCTGGACTATAAAAAGCCCAAAAGCCCTGTATGGACCTTTGATGGGGTGGGAGGAAGGAGAGAGGAGGGAGGCCGAGGTGACAATGGGTATAGGGGCTGCCTGATGACATAGTTGCTTCCCAGGTTCCAGAATGCAATTGGACCAACCATGGACCCCACTTTCCCAGGCATGACTGAGACACTGGAGGGAAAAAGGCAATTAAAACACAACAATCAAACCGACCTTTTTAAATAGTAACTTTTAAAAATATAAAAAGCTTCATTACAATGACTTTTCAATTTTTCTTTTTTCTTCAGGAATAACTCTCTTCCACCCTAACCCTCCCTTCTGGCTAGAGCCTTAACAAGTGGTGTCCAGTGACCATCTGAAACCCAAAGACAGACGGACAGACTCCAAACAGGCAAGACAACATGCCTCTCAGGAAGGTGCAGGGTGCCACGGTCTTTCCATGTCCCAACATCCATCCTGTTCGGGGCAGCCGCTCAACTGGAGCAGTGGCGATGGGCAGGTATTAGACACCTTCATCTTTTTTCCCAGACTGAGTCCCACATTATAAAATAATCCATAAAAATGCAATATAAAAACTCTCTTCCATATGCTACATCCATGGAGAGCCCACCAGCCGGGCTCACGCGGTCTTTAGCTTTTCTTTAATAAAACAACAAAAAGACCCAAAACAAAACAAGGCAAACCTAATACCACAAACATTGGTACCCTAGGGTGATATCTGCAGGTGACTTTCCGTCTGCCCCAGGCCCCAGCCCGCTGTCCCGCCCATCTTCTCAGACTTACAACCCTGGGGGTCACCATTTCCCCGCTTCAGGGAGCAGAAAGGGCTGAGAGCAGGAAAGGGGAGACGGCATCTTATCAAAGGATATCACTTCTAATTATTTTTATTCAAATTAAAAAAAAAAAAAGCACCCACACCAGTCGCTGTTTTTCTCTGGTAGCTCCCTGAGCTGAGTCGCTTTGTCTCCCCCCCACCCCCACATGGAATCCTTTCTAGGCTGCGCTGGAGGAGAGTCAGAGAGGGAGTTCCCCTGAACTTCCGTTCCTCATCACAATGATTGAGTGTGCACCAAAGAGAAAGATGGGGTGGGGGCGGGGGACAGGGAGAGATGAAGGTCAGGAGGTGTGAGGGCAAGGCAAGAGACAGACGGAGCAAAGGAACCCACAGGAAATCCTCGCTGTTCCTGTGGGTAATAGCCCAGGCTGGCCCATCCCAGGACTGTCCATCAGCTTGTCTGTCCATCTGCCTATCATTCCATCTAAAGATGGCGCTAAAACCCGTGTGGAGACACACGCCTGTTCCAGTGGGCCAGGATGGTTTGCCCACCCCCAGGAAGCTTCTGGTTCTGCTCCCCAACTCTCTATCTCTGCCTACTTTCCCCTCAGAACAGCTGTTTAAAAAATTAAGAAAGAAAAAAAAAGAAAGAAAAGCCACCACCATGAGTGGGTCACAAATACAGCAGGCAAAATACACGGCGAGCATTGGTGGGAAGGGGCCTCCTCCCCCCGGGCCAGTCAGCAACCACAGTCTCTTATTTACATTGTTCACAAACCTTGTGCACTGCACAATCAGAATGAGGCGCCCCTCCCCAGAAACAATGTCTACTCCTGCACCCCCCCTCCAACCCAGAGTAGGGAGGGAACAGGTCAGAAAGGGGAGGAAGAGACAGACTCATGAGGATGTCTGTGGGGGAAACGGAAGCAGAAGCCTCCAGAGAAATCTAATTGAAGCATCTGCCAGCACTGGTTAGGGGAGAGGAGAAAGTCCTTCAAGTCTGTCAGACACATCAATCCATGAAGGGGCGTGCATCCTCTCCACCTTCGGGAGGGCAGCCCCACAATGCTGCTCCCTCATTCTTCTGCCATCCTCGGGGCCTGGCCAGCATCTCCCTGTCAGGGCTGTGTGGGTGTCTCCCAGAGTTTGACAGGCCTGTTAGAGTCCTTGTTCAGTAGATGACCTCGTAAACTGTGGCCTTCTTGTCACCAGAGCCTGTTACAATATATTTGTCATCCGCTGAAATGTCACAGCTCAAGACAGATGAGGATTCTTTTGACTGGGGGAGGAAGACATGGAGAAACAGGAAGACATTTAGTGTGGGGAGAAAACAAGAGAGGGATTCACTCTGGGTACTCCCTGGCACCTCAGGGCTTTGAACGAAATCTCCTCCTACTCTCCAGCGCAGGCTGGAGCAGGTGCTGGTAGAAAGAGGCCCATTTCCTCTAGGGCTTGGAGTGCCCTCCCACCTGCCTCTTCACATGGAACAGTAGTATGGTCTTCTCCAGGTTTAAGGATGAAAACAGGACACTTGGAAAAGAGTGCTTCAGAGCCACAGCAGCATCAAGAGACAAACCCTTCAGCTCTCAACCAATCTATAGACTTTCCAAGGGATACGAGTGGCACATAGAACCAGACATGTGCAGGAAGCTGAAACGGAAGTGTGTGTGTGTGTGTGTGTGTGTGTGTGTGTGTAAGAGCAAGAGTGATTGTAAGAAAAACAAATGACATAAAAAATATATCGAATAAAAAAAAAGTTAAAAAAAGAAAAAAAGAAAAACAAGTGACAATGAGTTGCACCGTGGAGGATTGTGTGTCTGAGATGGAGGGGCTCTAGATCTTTAAATCTGTAAAAATGCATGTCTGTTCGAGCATCTCAATGATGGCTCAGGGTGGCCATCCTGACCTGAATGGATGTCACTGGGTTAAATAGCTACTCCATGGGCCCAGCTGCCCAGAGCCAGCCAAGCTCACTCTGTTTTAATCACCAGGCACCATGTGAATGGGTCCCTTCCTAGATGCTCTTCCACTCCGGGAACACTAGCCTTTAGCTACAGAGGCTGTGTCTTTCTCTAGTCCACACATGCTCCCCTCTGGGGTCCTCCATCTAGTAAGGGCTGGTAGAGGTGGGGGGTAGCAGGTCCGCTCCTAGCTCCAGACTTCTCCTGTCCTGCCTCCTGCTACCCTCAGCCCCATCCATCACCGTGGCCACATCCTGACTTGGCAGGAGTGGAGAGGAAGGTCAGAAGGAGTGTACCTGGAAGATGCTGGCTCCATAAGGCGTCCTCCAGGCATTGAGAAGGTTGTCTTTCCCAGTGCTCACAAACCACTTGCCTGCAAGCCGAAGCAAAGACACCCTCAGACTGTGGCCTGCTGCCATGTGCAGCAGGACCCACCCCAGCTGGGTCTGCCCCTCACGAAAACATCCTGACATGCTTAGGCAGGGTTTAGTGCTTTTTCTTCTCCGCTCCTGAAGAGCAATTACAAGCATGGCACACAGATACCTAAAGGATGCCTTTCCCTGCTGTCCAGGGAGAGAGCCAGAACAATAAAACAAAACCCAGCTAACTGTGTTGAGCATGTTTCCCAAAAAGATCCCCGCTAAAGACACTAAGGTCAGGGAGGCCTTCCCAGCCTATGACTGGAAGGTGGAGAGAGCACCAGAAAGAGCCAAAACCCAATAGTCAGAGAGGATTTCCCTCCAAGAGGGCTTCTAGCTGTGCTTCCTAACATCCCCCAAAGCCACATGCTCTTCCCAGCCAGTTTCTCTAAGGCTAAGAGTTGGCACCATGTGTCCACAGCTGCATAGACACCTGTGGCCATGACCTTCAGAGAAGATGCAGGTCAACAAGGAAAGCCTTTGGCCTACAGTCCTAAGAGTTTAGTGTCCCAGAGTGACATCTATATCCAAGACAAGGTTGGGTAACAAGAAAGGTACTTTTCTGCTCCAGGACATTAAAGGCATGGGCTTGGCTGACTCAAAACTGTGGGTTCCCCCCTTCCCCATCTTCTACTGGACCAGGCTTCCCACGCTGGCTTTCACGCCAGGCTGGGCCTCAGGGCTTACCACAGTAGGCAAACTTCAGGGACAGCACGCAGCTCTCATGCAGGTGCAGCTGGTACTTGTCGGGCTTGGTGTGGTGCAGGACCTCCACATTGCTGCTCTCCATGCCCACGGCCAGCCACTCCCCAGTGGGGCAGTAACCCAGGGAGAAGATCTGCAATGACAGACAGTTCAGTGTCCCCTCTGCCCACGGGGTTGGAGCAGTGCCTTGGGCAGGATCAGATCCTCCTTACTCTGTCCTTACCACTTCCAAACAAACCCAATAACCAGCTGTCTGTTGCCCCTCCCCGCTACCCAGGGATGTCTTTTGTATCCTGCTCTGGAGGTGGAGCAGGAGGGGCTGCAGTTCCCAGGCTCAGCAAGCCGCGCTCAGCTCACTCCTTAAGAAACTGGCAACAACTGTTAAAATAATGAAGCAAGCCTAACAAGCAAGAAATATCAAGGCTCACGGGTGAGGTCCACAAGAGGCTTGAGTCAGGTGCCCACACCAGAGCTCGGAGGGAGCTGGGAGCGAACTGCAGAGCACAGGGAGCAAGCTGTGGACTTGGGATGAGTCAGGCATGCCCACCTCTGAGTCTATGCCCACTCGACACCACTGCTGCTGTTTCCGAGCTAACTTCCCAGATACCTCGGGCTGGTCCCTTGGCAGTCAATCATGACCCTGTGTGGTCACTCTGTCCCTGACAAGTGCTAGGGCTCAAGAGGAGGCACATAGTACTTGGGCTACATACCTGGGAGGTGAAATCGTGTTGCTGCAGCTGCCGCCCTTCACGCAGGTCCCAGGAGCGCACAGTGTTGTCCAGGCCCCCGGTCCACAGCTTAGTGCCATCATGAGAGATGTCTATGCAGCTGGCCCCATCTGTGTGGCCCTGGAACTGCCTATGAAGGCAGAGCAAGGAAGAAGGGTGAGCCCCAGGGAGTCCCTGACTGCTAATCATCCCAAGGACTGGGCCAGCTATGCAGTCAAGCTAGAGAGAAACTGGAAGTCCAAAAGGCTAGATCACATGACTCAAAACAGGAAGCAGAGCTAGACCAGGCCCCTGTTATCCCATTCAGGGGTGCTGCCAAGGACAGATTCCCTGAGAAAAGACCTCTGATTCAATGTATCTAGGTGGGACCCCTAGACCCCTTTGCTCTACAGAAGGTAATGGAGAGGAAGGCAGAAAGATTCTAAAGGATTTTCTATCGTGTTTATTTGGACCCGCCTTTGGGACACACTCCTCAACCCAGTCTTCACGTCTCTATTTAACTTAACTCATCTATAAGATTCTGGCCCAAAACATGCCCAAAGGGTGTCATGGGCAACACTGGGAAGTGACTGCGGGCAGGAACTGCCATTCACTATCGTGCGGGTAGTGTGACTCAGAAGATAGCACACCACCCAGGTCACACAGAACCCAGTTGGGCTGCACAGGATGGCTCGGAGACAGGACTCACAAAGCTCAGCTACTCTGCTCCACCCATTAACCAATGGGCCTCACCATTAACCAATGGGCCTCACCATTAACCAATGGGCCTCACCATTAACCAATGGACCTCACCATTAACCAATGGGCCTCACCATTAACCAATGGGCCTCACCATTAACCAATGCTGCCTTTCTCCACCCTCTGCTATCCCCACTCCACAAGCAGCTGCTTTTCCAGAACTCTTCAAAGCTCTGCCTTACCCCAACACCTTCCCCCAAGCTCCTAGGCTCAAGGTACCCTCCATGAGCTGCCCTTGGCCTCAGCACCTGACCACCCTTCACTTCTCCAAAAGGACCAACATCATGGGCTGGGTGAGTATAAACACCCTCGCTGCTCCCCTGCCAACCTCACCTGACCAGGGTCTGGTTGTGCAGGTCCCAAACCGCAATGTTCCCGTCACTGCAGCAGGAGAAACAGACTTTGGCATCAGGACTGATGGCCAGGGCATAACAGGCCGGAGCCGAGGACGTCAGCTCAGCCTTGATGCGGGGTGTGGGCGAGGCCAGGTCCCAGATGGTGAGCGTGCTGGCCTCACCACCCACAATGAGCGTGCGCCCATCAGGGAGAAGCTTGCACGAGCGGATGTAGTTGTCCCTGTTCTGGAAGGAAAAGAACAGAGTTAAGTGCTATCTTGCTTTGCCGTGGGCCACATTAGGTAACTTAACACCCTTATAAAGTATCCGAGTTCCTGTAGACTACTCCACCCTCAATCCTACACCCAGTCAATTTCTCGTGCCTTTCTCTAGAATCTTGAGCCTGAGTCATTTTCATTTGCAGATGCCCCCCACCTAGGGCCAGAGAAGTTAGTCAGCTCACCCAAAGCTGTTCAGAGCTGAGCCTGGCCATGGGCCTAGTGCCCCTGGCCCTTCCCGTCCTGGGTGTGCCTGTTCTGTTTTCTTCTGCCTCCCACACACTACAGAAGCCTGTGGCCCTAGCTTCTCACCAGGCAGTCCAGCTGGGAGATGGGACTCTTGCTGCCCGGCTGGCTGATGTCCCATATCTTCACACAGCCCTTGCCGCCTGTGTAGACATGCCGTGTGGGGTTGCTGATGGTCACGGCACACACCACCTCCCCGTGGCTGAGCGTGTTGATCTGCCGGGCGTGCCTGGGAATGCCGGGGCCTGCTAGTGCATCATGGGGGAAGGGCACAGGTTGCATCTGCCCATCAGCACTCACATGGAAGGAGTACGCCCTGCAAGAAGGAGGTGGGTCACTCCTGCCGTCCACCCCAACATGTCCCACAAGCCCCATCCAAATCAATACACATACTGTGACTTACTGCCCTGACTCCAAGCCCCTCTCTCCCGTAAATCCCTTAAGTTCAGGAGCCCCCTTGGTACTGGGATGACTCCATCAGGTTGGAACCTACTTAATATTCCAACCATACAGCCTCGCTCCAAATCAGCTTAAGTGCTCCATGGTGGAGTGCTCCCTCCAATACCCATCCCATCCACACACTTGAGACTATAAAGTCTCCAGACATGCCAGTCTAGGAAAGGACTCAACTAAATGCCCCAATCTGCCTCTGAAGTCAACAATACTGGAGATGGAGGACCTTCCTGTCCCACGAAAGGCAAAAAACGACAAGGGTGTCTGAGCCACAGGGACTCAGTTTGGTCTGCCGTTACTGTGAGCGCCCTTTTCCGAGGCCATGGTGGCATGAGATCCAATACAGTCCAGGGCAGGTTTCTATGTGGTACGCACGGCTCAACCCTTAGTTTCCCAATAACCCATCATGTAGGCAAAGAGCAGGGTAATACTGAGCTCCACAGAGGAGCAGGGGACCTGGAGGCAGGGTAGGGGCTGGGCCTTTGCAGCAGGCAGAATCTGAAGGAGTCCCCAGGGCCCAGGCATCGCTCTCTGTACTCTGCTTACAAGCATCCTGGCCCTCCCAGAGCCATCAACCGGGCCTCAGAGCCCCTAAGTTCCCCTGGTAGAGGGGGTTTCTGGGACTGACTTCCTTGGGTGATGACCATGCCTATGTGTCTGGAGGGACAGACACCTTCCTAGAGGACATTGTATCCAGCAAGACCCTATGCTCAGGGGATAGACGAGGATGTTTTACCTGTCTACCCCAGAAAGCATGCAGAAAGAATAGCCAAGTGCTTACGGTTTCCCTCCGGGAATGGAGGCCAGGCTGGAGGGCAGACCCGTGGCCCTCATTGGGGGGTGAGGGTCGAAACCAACCTATAAAGAAAGGAGAATGGCTCAGTCAGTCTGCATCATGTAGCTTCACCCTGTTCCCCATGGCCACTGTCATCTGGGCCTGCTGCACCCTGTGACTTCCCCAGAACCAAGTGACAGCACTGCTGAGCGGAGCCTGTGTCAGAGAAGGTAGAAGCCAAAAGGCCGCGTGTCCTGCCAGGGCGGGAACAGACAGGATGGCAATAGTAAACCATCTCAACCAGTATCCCCTCTGCTCTGCAGACAGAGCAGGCCCCGCCCCATCTGTCTCCTTTCTGAGTGCACTTCCTGAGTGGGGCCACCCCAAGTATGGAAGAGTAGAGGAAAACTGTCCTGAAAAACTAATCCCCTCTGCCAGCCTTAATCCTGTTTATCACCACCAGGTCCACCTCCCAAAACCCTGCTACCTGGCCAGATGCCACTAAGTTCTTATTGGGACCCTTATTCACTTTCAGGGTATTATCTGGTGGTCTCACGCACCCCTAAGTAAACTCCCTCTAAACAGTTGCCCACCACTATCCTGGCTAGTTTCATGTCAATTTGACACAATGACAATTTGAGACATCAGAGAGGTGGGAATCTCAATTGAGTAAATGTCTCCAGAAGATCCAGCTGTAGAGCATTTTCTTAATTAGTGATGGATAGGTGGGAGCCCCGCCCATTGTGGGTGGAGCCATCCCTGGGCTGCCCCCCCTTCTCTAAGAAAGCGGGCTGAGCAAAGTCATGAGAGCAATCCAGTAAGCAGCACTCCTCCATGACTCAGCTCCTGCCCTCAGGTTCCTGCCCCGCTTGAATCCCTGCCCTCACTGCTGTTGGGGATGAATTGTTATATGGAACCAAGTGAAATAAACCTTTTCCTCTCCAAGCTGCTTTTAGTCATAGTGTTTCATTACAGTGATAGAAACCTTAAGAGAACACGCAAGGACCCCTTGAACATGCAGAGATATGTGCTATATTAATCTAACCCTGCCAGCTCCCATTCCCTACCCAGCCCCACCCTCCCCCAACCACCAAAAGGAGCCAAAAGGTCTACGTACAGCTCCAAAGCTCACCATTGGCGATCGGCCATAGGCGGCGGCTGCAGCGGCTGCGGCGGCGCTCATCTGGGATGGGATGTTGTGTAGGCCAGCATAGGCGCTTGGGCTGGTGAGGGAGCCATTCATCTCGTGGTGGCTCATCATGGCAAAGGGTGCTGGATAGGAGCTGGTGAGGGTGATGGGTGTTCGCAGGGCCGAGGCTGTGAGGACATGAGCGAGAAGGTGGGATCAATGGAGCGGAGGCAACCGTGAGAGTAAGCTAACCCTTCTGACACACAAACCCTCCTACATTCAGAAGCATCTACCCAACTGGACCCCCTAATTTCAGGTTGAGGTCATTTTTTCCCCCAAGGGCAGCTCACAGCCCAGAGAAGAGGGCTTGCTCAGAAGCTCACAAAACCATTAATAGAAGTGAATACAGGTCTAGGGTGGTGACAACCTGCTAGATGCTCTTTCCACACAGTTGGCCCAGCAGAGGCCTCGTAGATTCTAACATACCAATGTTAAAGGCCCTCATAAACCCTCATATTCCAGTGTCAAAGGTACAGGCTTCCATGTCCTTAAACCTGACAAGAAAGACCCCTGAAGGCCCAGCTTGGACACACTATGTTGCAGGCCATCTGTTTCACCTCACCTAGCCAGGGACCAACCTCCCCTCCCCCATCAGACCCGGGTCCAGTGGTGCCTACCCATTATACCTATCGGGTCCATGCCTGGAGGTTTGCCCGGCATTGACCGGAGCCCCGGGGTGGTGCTGGTGCCGGGAGTTGGGGCATCGTTCCTTGGCGTTGGTGTATTGGACTTGAGCCCAGGTGTGGAAGATTTGTCATTCTGAGAAGGGAAGACACAGAGACCAAGAGACACCATGAGGATTCCTTTCTCCCAAGAGTTAGGCAAAATGCCTAGCTCTGGTCCCACATGAAGCCAAGCATGGGCTGAACAGAAGTCCCTGGTTGGCAGGGACCATGGTGAAGGTTCTAATTTAAAGATGTAGAAACCAGGGTTCTGAAACATTCACTAATGTGGGTTCATGATTAAACACAGGCAATCCCAATTCTTTCCACACCCAATTCCCACCCTGCAAGGAGCAGGACTGGATGGAACTCATGTCTCTCCCCTCCCCCACCCCTGTAAGGTGCCAAGACAGACCCTACATACATGACCAAGGTCTTTGGTCTTGGAGGACGGTGTGCTGCTGGAGGAAGCCACGGAGGCTGGGCTGGTGGGGGCATCTTTCTTCAGACCACGGGCTTTGTCCAGCCCATTTTCAGGAGGGGAGTGTGCTGGGCTCACCCGGGGCGTCGCTGGGTCCTGAAAGGACAAGTGTTACAGAGCTCTTAAGCTGCAAGCAGGTATCCCTGTCCCAGCAACAGGAAGGCAGTGGGCATGGTGGAAGGCGATTAGATCTGAACAACACAGACCCTGAGCCCTCTACCTCACAGGTGGGGTGAACAGCGATCTGGAGGAAGGGAGGAGTGACCCGCCTTGGGTCACATACAAGTCCAGAACGCTAAGTGGCAAGGTAGCACTTACTGGAGATTCTCTCCAGGAAACTCCCCAACCCTGAAGTGGGTGGACAGGGCCACCTAGACAACTATGGGACTCGAAGACTGCTGCTTCCTGAGACCTTTTAGTACTCATTTGCCCCCTGTTCCCAGATGCTCCACTGCCCAGTTCCAGCAGCAGGCAGAAGAGACCTTACCTACAGAGGATCTGTCCCAAACCACCCCACCCATGGGCCTCCCTACAACTGGGGCCTGCCCTTACCTCATTGGAAACATCCACCACCAGGTCATCACTCTTGTCCCCATCGCTGTCCTATAAGCAAGAGAGAAGCCAGTAAGAGCCCATGTTGACCCTGATCTGCTCAAGCCTAACCCTGCACCCCAACAACGTCCCCAACCAAACCCCAAAGCCCATGCTGCTCTGCTGCTGAGACCCCTGCCCTCTATGAGCAGTCTCGGAATTCCTTCCTCCCAGTTCTTTGTAGCCAGCCCCTGGGGCTCTGACAGGTCTAAGCAGCTTCATTATCCTAGCTCTGAGCCTTGGAAAGCCAGAACCTCCTTCCCAGCTGGCATTCTGGTTAGAGTCGTTCATTAAGGCAAGTCTCATCTTTACACTGGGGCAGGCAACTGGCTTCACTCGGCAGTGCAGCTGAGCTTTGTGTGACCCGTTCAGAGTCACAGGCAGGACAGCCAGATGGGACAAAGGTGGCTTGGTGGTAGCCACTCTAGACTCAGATCTCACCCGTTCTGTCTGGCAATGGAGGACATATAACTGTGCTCCCACTAGGATCTCACAGGTCAAGGTCATGCCATCAGATTGTTACAAACTGTCTCTGTGGCTGAATGCCACTGTGAAGACCGTGGAGCTTACACTGGAGTACACCAGGACACTCCCTTGGAGCATGGGTGCAGCAGAGAACTGTCTGGAAGAACCTTCAGCTCTCCCCAGATTGCATGTAAGCTGGGACAATTTCCCTGTCCATTTCTCTCCTAATGGCTCACCTGACCAGAGTATGTATGAACCTCCCTCTGGGCCCTGACACAACTACCAGTCTCTCAGACTCAGAACTCAACTGCCAGAGTTGAGGCCAAACAAAGCCAGCACATAACCCTATCCAACGAAGCCACTTGCCGACCCCTACATACGTATCGGCTCAGGCTGTCTTTCTCTTCTGCTTTCCGCTTCTTGGCTTCCATGCTGTAGTCTGCAGAGCCCCGGTGCTTTTCACTGGCCCGGAGGCTTTCTGAGGGTGACACGGAATTGTTCTGGAAGAAGAGGATCTGGGGGTCAAAACTCCATGCTGAATGCAATATTGCACACAGACTGAGTCAACTAAGAGCGGATGACGGAGGGCCAGAAGAAAGAAGTGGGCAGACACCCTGTGTCTGCAGGTCTGGTTTACCCAGGACGTTCCCAGGACACCTTGGGTCCCTGGGAACTTACCCAAAATATCAATTTTTGGAAGCAAGGTACTGCTATTTCTGTTTCCTGGCCTGAGGTGAGGTCCCCAGAGGGCGAGGGGCACCCGTCCCTCAATTTACTCAAAGGAAAGATGTGCCTTTTCAAGTCAGACCTGAGCCATAGACAGGCAGACATGTGGAATTGCCATTTCAAGTTTGGCAGTGAATGGGAAAAGGTGCTGGGCTGCAGATAAAGCCCTAAGCGGGGATGAGCAACTCTGAGCCCTGGCTCCTCCACTGCCAAGCCTCTGGCAAACTGGAGAGGAACCAGTGTCACAAAGGCACCAACCCCTGCAAGGCCACTAAGCCTTTCCCTTGAAAAGATAGGACCTCCCTTAGGGTGGGGACCAGTGTCCTAAGAGGACAGGGCCCTGTGTAGTTGCAAGACCAGGCTAAGATCTGCAGCAGAGGAAGGTAAGGTTGCATGCTGGGGAGAGCATTGGGAGTGCTCAGTTCTTCCTCTGCTACAGAGGGAAGGAGGGAGGGGAACCCCTAGGCCAACAGAGAGAAAGAGGAAGATCTGAGGCAGGTGATCAGCAGAGAAGGGTGGAAGCGGGGTGTGTCCTGTGGCTGTGCACAGGGAGAAGGGACCTCTGGCAAGGGCTGTCTGCAAACCTTGAAGGCCTAGTGCCCCTTGAGGATACTAGGAACTCCATAGCTACCTCTAGTACCACATAACCACTGATTGAATGTGAAATGCCCCACAGGCTAAGGGGTGAGAATACTTGGTCCCAGCTGATGGGAGGGGTTTTGGAACTTTCTGGACATGGGGTCTGGCTGGCAGACACAGAGCCACATAGGATTATAGGCAGGCTCTGATACAGCTCAGCTTCTTCCTAAGTGTGGCTAGGATGGAACCAGTCACCTCACACTCCTGCTTCCTCCAATCCACAATGTAACCATAACGAACTGTACACCCTCAAACCGCGAGCCAAATAATCCTTCCTCCGCCCCCCCTCTCTCCAGTTATTTTATCATAGTGATAAGAAAAGTACTGATAAACCTATTCATGTTCAGACTGACATTAATGTCAGGAGTGACAGAATGGAGAGTCAGATGATCCTAGTCTAACAACAACGACAAGAGTGGCCACAAGTCGACACATGCTAAAGATGCATGCTGAAATTGTGTGGGAACACAACAAGATGATGTGATGTGCTCACAAAGGAAACTGAAGGCAGGGAGGGTAATCCTTCTCCTTTCCCCATTTTACTAGAGACCAATGCTGGCCAAGGGATGGGGTTCACTGGAAGGGAACGAGGCGGGGTGGCCAGCAGGTGGATGGGTTTGGGAGAACAGTGTGGGAGGGAGCCAGCCGCAGAACTTAATTTCCTTTCCTAAGCCGGTTTTCTGGGCAGCCCTTCCCTGCCAAGTTTCTGCCTGAAGCAAATTAAAATGGCAGAGTTATCAAGCCTTGAAGAAAAAAAATGGAGGTTATAATGGAACTGCAGCTCAACCTTCCCCGCAGTCGGGCGAGCGGCGGCGATGCGCTCACAGCCGCAATTCAATTAGTTGCTGCAAGCACAGGCAGAAAAAAAAAATCACCGTCATTTCATTTCATTTCCTCCGACGGTGGCGGCCACCCCGTGCTAAGCAGAAATGCTTCCAGCCCCTCAGGCTGGCTGCCCCTGCGCAGGCGGGTGATGGAGAGGAGGGAGGGGACGGGGTGGCTGCTCGTGTTTCTCCTTGCGACCCAGTGCGAGAACAGGGAACTCTTTCTTCTCATGCAGTCAGGCTGAAAACCCTCGCCGCTACCGGAGAGTCATGTCAGGCATTTAGCGGCATCGATCCAGCCCGCCTCTGGTTGGCAGGCAGCCAAAAAACTAAGTATTTTTTATTGCTTCAGCTAGGCAAGGAAATATGAATGAAGCTACCTCTAATTGGACTCCAGACTAACCCCTCTGGGACAGCTTCCAGCCTGTCCACCCAGACCCCTCCCCTCTCTGACACAGCCTTGTCCTTCCTGCCGGAGGCCTGGTCTGTTGACAACCTGTTTTCCTACGGCTGATTATTTCAATCTCCACCATCCAACACCATGACCCTGAGGATGCAACCCCCAGAGTACTCCCCATCCCCCACCAGTACCCTCTCTAAGCTGCCTAGCCCTAGGATGTCATGGGATTCATCCGTGTTCATTCTCCAGTCCCCAGGTTGAGTCAGCCTAGCTTGGATGCCAGGAGCATTATGGGGGCTGTGCACTTGGGGGTCCCTCTGGGTTTCTGGCAGAAAGCTTTCAGCAGGGGCACAAAGCCAAAAGCGAGTAAGTATGAAGTTGGTGCTGTGCTTCAAATACCCACTTCCTGGGGAAGGCCCCCTGACCAAGTAATGAGCCTTGTTACAGGGGTTTGCCTATCAAAGATGAGAAACTGTCTGGGCAGGGTGATTCCCGTGATATGCAGAAGGAGAGGGGGCTCCAAGGTCAAGACACAAGACCTCACAAAGTGAAGACTGGGTTGAAGGTGGGGAGGGGCAGAGGTTCAGGGTGGGGAGACAACACAGAGGGACACACCTATTCCAACTCTGCTTATATGTATGGAAACCGCCTCTCCAAAACTATGTTTAAGGATCAACACCAAAGCAATCAAACTGGATTTCAGCTCTAACCATTCCTTTCTTCTGTGCTTAGCCATTCCTGAGCCTGAGGGGGTGGGGCTCGATTTCTGAGCAGGCAGACAGGCAAGAAGAGACAGCTAATGGGAGGTCTGAGAACAGCCTGGATGGAGGGAGGGATTAGAAAGGAAGGCGGGTCAGGCAGAGGGAGTGTCCTCAGGAGGCTGCAGCCTGGTGGCTAGTTAAAGGCCTGACATTCCAAGCCCTACTTAACATGAGGTAATAAGGAAAGCCATCCTAGCAGATTAAGATGGTCCCGGATACAAGCCCGGCGATGAGGAATAAAATAGCTCTGCTAATCGCTGGAGGATTTTTTTTTTTATCCAGACTCCACTGTGCTTATTCAGAGGGCTTATTCACTTGAAACAGAACCTTGGAGCCTCAGTGTGATCAGAAAGATTTACAGCAAATCTCTGAGCTGGCAGACACGCAGGCGGCCTGGCCTTAATACCTGCTTGCTAGCACTTTCTTCAACTGAGTAAAAGTGCAGAGGCAGGGAGAAAGCTCAGGCACCTGGAGAAGGCAGGGATGGGGATTATGCTGGAAGCAGGCATCCAGTGTACCAGGCTGATGAACCGTCACCCCAGGCAGCACCAGGCACACACCAGAGTTTAAGAGTCCTGGGCTCAGGCCAATGACTCCAAAAAGCCCCTTGGAAGATGTAGGGGGCTGGGCTCATGGCTTCAGTTGATCGTGTCTCTGTAAAGGGGACTTAGAGATCACTCAGGCAAGTGCCTAGAGTTAACAGAGTCCCTAATCAAAGGTCACTCAACAGAGGACAGCAACTCCCTACATTATGACAGACAGTAACTACCCCTAGTACTGACTATGGACAGAGACACTGTCACCCACACATCAGTCCTGAAGCCAGGTCTTCCAGTTGTGGGCACACATAAACAAACGATAAATAAAACCCCCAACTTCCACCCACAGGGCAGAATGGGAAACTGAGGTTAGCTGTGGGTAGCACAGGCTACCCGCCAGGCCTGGAGTTCTAAGAACAGGCCTCTAGGCAGGCCCACCCTCCTCCAGTACCCATCCCTACACCAAGAGCACCCTCACTTACCGTGCTGGATTCTCTCTCTGAGAGGCAGGAAGGCCAGGAAAGGAAGCAGGTCAGGATCCACAAGGAAAAAGAAAGGGGGAGGAGGAACAAGGTAAAAGGTCACTCTTAGGTCAGCCAGCTAACCTTTGTGATTCATTAGCCACCTCTCACAGGTTAGCCTGACTCTAGTTCTCTGGGTGCAGTGAAGGCAGGTCCCTTATATGGCATCCCAATGGTCCCCTCCCACCAGTGCCCACCATGGCCTGAATTAGCCTTCTTCCTGGTGTGTCAAAAGGACTTTCTAGAATCCTAAGTGAGAGCTGGGAGCTGAGCGCTGGGAAGGTTACTGCTTAAAAAAAAATGCAATCTGGAATGACTTCTACTGTTTTGCTTTCTTAACACCATTCTCTGATTCTTTGCCAAAAAGCCCCCAGAAGCTTAGACCTCTGGTCACACCAGTCCAGCTAAGCAGCAGTTCTCATTGTCCTCTCCTCTGTCAAGAAGGGACAAAACAGTTGGCCTCTGGCTCGGCTCCTAGGATACAGCACGGACTGGGGCTTGGACGGCGACTCCTCCCTGAAAGTCCCTGGGAGCTTGGATGATGTTGATTATGTGGCCCAGTAAATACCTAAAAGCCAACTGAATGTACAAGCTGGCAGTGGCTGCATGGGGCCAGGCCCTTGGTCCCTCTGATGTCCGACTGAGCCCCAGGAGTGCTATTCAGAGGGCTGGGACAAGAGCTCCACTTCTTCATCTCTCTAGTTACTTCTCCGCTGGAGTATTCCTGAGCCCCTGCATTCAGAGATGGTCCACTAACTCTTGTGAGACAGAGTCTCACTCAAATACCCTGGGCCGAACTAGAACTCACTGCACAGACATGAATTACCATTACCTTCCCCCTTTTTGCTTCTACTCCCAGTGCTGGGCTTACCAGCATGCACTACCACCCCTGGTTTACATGGTGCCAAGGGATGAACTCAGGGTTCAGGCATGTTTGGCAAACACTCTCACCAACTGAGCAACACCCCAGCAGTGCTGCGTCTTGGAAGGTTTCCCAATGACGAGATATAGAGATCCAGAAGATAGCAACAAAAGGCTACGATGAGGCCCCAACTCAAGCTCTTTTAAGAAAGGTGCCCAATGCAATCATAAAAACACCCTGAAGGACATGCTGGGCTGGCCCTAAATAAGCAGGGTGCTATTGGGGACATGGGGGCCGTTGTAAATAAACAGACTGTTTCCCCGGAAGTCACCAGGGCCTACATCAGGAACTGCAGCATTTCCATGCACTAAGGACTCAACAGATGGCTCCAAGTCTTAGCTAACACCAGGCTCTAGGTGACAGTACTGGCGACGTCCATTTATGGTATGTCCTCCAGCCCCAGCCCATTCCGCCCAGCCCACCCCACCCAGAGCCACACCTCTGTGATCCAGTTCATGGTGGTTCTTCTCATCCTTCACTGCCAAGTGGGCTTGGCTTCCCAGGGCACCAAGTGCCAGCAACCCAGAGCTGCTTCCTGTCACTGGGGGAATCCCAGGAGGCTGGAGGCCTGACGGGTGGGGCGGCAGCTGGACCGGGGGACCATGCGTGGCATGGGAGAGGTGTTGTGCCTGGAGTTGCTGCTGCTGTAACGAAGTTGGTGGTAAGCCGTGATAGGTCGGGGAGGGCAGAGGGTGGGTCACCTCCGCCCCTCCCCCCAAAACCTTCCCCTCAGCCACATGCTCATCTTGCTGAACAAAATCTGTGAATGGACTGCAGCGTGGAGGATTTATGTCTTCAAGCGTCACCCCCCAGTTCCAGTGTCAGGACAGTTTCCCATGCCCGTTTCCAATCCCAAGATAAATAATGCATGCATTTAAAACCCACTCGGTGGCTAGGGCTTCTTTTCAATGGAGAGGAATGCATTTTTAAGCTCATGCGTACATGCTTTTAACATCAGCAGCCAGAGCCTCCCACCCACAGCTGGAACCTGGGGAAAGCCTCCCTGATTGGGCTTCTAAAATCAGGACAGGGCAGGCCAGAGCAGAGAAGTCCCAGAACTGGTGGAATTAAAGCTAATGTCCTTGGCTATCAGAGTAGAGAGAACATGGAACCAGGGAGAGCTGAGCCTTTGAAAGCAGATGGGTCAGGATCCTAGTCTTGATGCTGATATTTACTATCTGTGTGCCTGGGACGGGGACTTCCAAACCCCACAAGCCTCAAATTTCCTCATCTGCACAAGGTTGGAGGCAGCGCCCACGGCAGGGGACTAAAGTAAGGTAACGTGGGCTTGGGCACGCAGCCACCGCTCAGTGGCTTCATGGCAGTCACTGGCATTTCTACAGGGTTCTCACAGGGATCTCCCACTGTTCGAACGACCTCAGCACTCCCAGCCACAGAGTAACATTCATTCTCCTGTTCCTCCCCAACCTAACCCAGGACCCTGCTGCCTGGCACCTCTTCCCATTGCCAACGTTAAGGCTCCCCGACTATTCTGCTCCCCTGCCTGAGTTCCTAGCTCAGAGGCTTCCATGCTTCCCCAGGAGCCCTGTTATTCCTAAGACTGCCAACAACCATTGGCATTGTAGGGCAAGCTATATGGTATCAACTATCTCTCAGGGATGGAAATATTTCTTGGGACTGGCTGGGGCATTGGGCATGCTTAACCTCATCTGTGCACACATTTTTCTTCTTGACTAGCCCCAAGATAAAAGGACCAACACCACCTGTATGTGCATATACATTTCTGGACACTATCCAAATAAAACCCGTAACTCTGACAGTCACCAGTAACTGTGCCCATTTTACAGACAGCAAACGGATAGAGTGGCACTGGAATAGGCAGCCCCAGCTCCATTACTCTAAATGGGATTTGGACTCTTATCTGTCAACCACTATAGCGTGCTCAAAGCAAGAGGGAGGTGAGATATGCAACAAAGATGTAATAAGCCAAGGTTGATGGAGCTCGTGCCCGTCGTCACTGTGAAACGGCAGCTCTCAAAAACCAATGAGACCTGGGGAATCCCTACAGATATCTCATCAAGGACTAAAACACTTCCCACATTCCCCTCAATGAACGGAGCCGCAGACTGCTGGCAGTCTTACACCTCTGGCTCCCGCGGCTCCATCTCTCAGCTCTATGTGTAAGGTTGGCACCCATAGCCATGCCCTGGGCCACAGAGGACCTGAAATGACCTCCCGTTAGGCACTGTGCAAGCTTTTGGCGGCTACGGGTCTTACAGCGATGTGACCGTAGGTCTGCCTGTGTCACAGCACACCTAAGCAAGGGAGCTTTCAGAGCAGGACCACAGGCCCTCCAATCCTCTCAGCTAAGATTGGACGCCTCTCCCGCAGGAGATAAACACACCCCCCCCACTCTCCCTTTTAAAGAAAATGAATTTTTAACATCTTATTACAAAAGTAACACAGGCTCACTGTAAGAATTTTTTTTGTTTAAGTTTTGTTCTTTTTAAGTTCCCCATTTACCTCACAGGATGCCAGCCAGCTGCCAGTCTATCTAGAATCTAGGTTTTTAGATCTATAATTTTTCCATGCAATTCTCCACAAATGGGCTCTTGTCCACACTGTTATATGACCCTGTTTAAAAGGTGTTCTGAAAGGGGGGGAGAGCACTTTCCTTTTGAATGAGTATTTAGTATTCCAGGGCACGGCTGGACCCTACAGCTTTTATCTAGACATTATGTTACAAAGAATCTCTACCGGAGCCCTGTTGGTTTTAAACTCCTTACAGGGAAGCCCTTTTCAAGTCTGCTGGTGACAATTTCTTAATAAAAGCCCAGAAAGTAAGGACTTGGGTACTTAGTCTGCATGGCACAGAGGGGCAGGACGCTTCTAGGAGACAAAAGCCTGTGTGGAAGGTGTTGTTGGCTGCAGACAGGTGAGACTGTGTGTGGGTCTCCTCTCCCACCCTGCCCTCTCTGTCCAGTCCAAACAGATTCCCTTCCCACTCTTCTGGTCAGAAGGAAATTTCCTTTCCCAGTTTCAAAAGCCCAGACTCTGGATGCAGGCAGAGCTGCTGAAGGCGGGGCCTTCCAGCCTCCTCCTTTATTAGCGCCCGAGTCCCTGGACAGGTCACCCGACCTCTCTGGGCTCATTTCCTTGTCTGCAAAATGGACATCAAAGCGAAGTTCACCCTCGGGCTGCGCAGAGCTCACATTATTCCATGAAAAAGCCAAGTCCGAGTGCAAGCCACCTCAGCAAATGGGCACAGTCATCACCAGCGTCTTTAAGCAACTGAAGAGTTGCAGGAAGTAGAGCCGTTGCGTTAGCCATCCAACACCTCCAACAAGCGCGGGCTTCTCCCTCTACCCACACTTAGTGAGTCCGTGAAATGCAGGGGAAGGTTAGCAGCAGATAAGAGGAGAGCGAGGCAGCACAGAGCTTAAGCCAAAGGTGATGACACAGTCCTGGAGGCCCAGTTAGAGGCAGTCGGTCAGCGACAACATTCCCCAAATATCCGCTAGTAAATCCACAGCAGAGACTTGTGACAATGGCGGGGGTGGCGGCCAGCGGTGACTGGTTTCCAAGACCATCACAGTGATCCTCGGCCTCCGGGTCTGTATCCTCTGCAAGAAGCTTCCATGCAAAATGAATGTTTCTCATCTTCAAGCAGAGCAGCTGGCTCTGCACAGCCAGAAAACACTGCCTTGGTCTCATCGGGATGGTCTGAGGGTACCACGGGGGCCAGCCCAGAAGACTGCAGACAGACTGATGGAAGACCCAAGCTGTAAATTCTCCTACAAGGTGAGAATGGATGCATCTGGATGCCAGTGCCCTCTGAATAGAGGTTCTGCCAGTGGTGGTCTTGGTGGCGATTCAGAGCGAAGCCAAGTGCTCTCCCTGATGCGGCCAGGAGCAACTGGCAATGAGGTGACTCACAGGCAGGAAGGAAGGAGCATGGCTTGTGTCACCTCCTTCAGCAGGCAAGCGGGATGCAGCCACTCTCGCTGTGTTTCTGTCCTCAGCATCAGGTCGTCTGGTGGCTTCAGAGAGCAGGGTACTCAAAGGGTTTAGTCTGAGTGGGAGGGTCACACTGTTCTCAACTGGAAGCTTTCTCAATGGCAGAGAAATGTGACAAACAACACCGTCTGAGGCCACCTGCCTCCACCTTTTACTGTTTCTCCTAATACTGGCTCTTCTCCATGCGTGAGAGGAAAGGAAGTTCAGTGATTCTCCCTCTTGGCCTTAACCCCCAGAGGGCTGAGAAACCCCAAACCGAGCATAATCCTGAAACATCCACTTCTCCGTCTTTGACCACTTCATAACCAAACACAAACACATCACGCCCCCGTGGTGGTTCCTGTCCCCTCCACCCCTGAGTGCCTAGTGCCCCTGGTCTGGGACTGGCAGGAATGGCTGGCAGCAGAGGCTGATGGGAGAGCTTGCTTGAGGAGCACGCGTAATGGGATTACACACCTCATGCTTCATGCCTCTGCTGGCTGATTAGATGCTTCGGTTCTCAGGTTTGTTATTTGGGTTAAACTTAGGGGCGCTGTCAAACTGCTTCAATTCTAAAGTCAAACAGGCCAACAGCTGCACCAGAGGGAGTGGACAGGGTCCTGGTAAGACAGAGGAGAACTCAACCTCCAAGTCTTCCACACAGCCTTGTGGTACCCAACGCTCCCTTGCAGCAGTTTTTAGAGGTCACGGTGATCTTTGCTATCCCTACTTCAGAGATGGGACAGCCCTGTGGGCCAAGTAACTACACCATAACAGCAAAAACCTGAGCCACGTTCCCAACTCAGCAGCCCTGAGGTGAACTCATTCTGTGGGTGAAGAAACAGACAGAGCCCTTTGCCGTTCTATCCCTTCTAAAATTCTACCGCCCAATTCCTGTCCAACCATCCATCTGACTTGACCATCTCCAGGCAGAAGACAGGAAGCCCTGAGAGAGCTTCAGAGATCTTTGCACAGTCTGGGACAAACTACAACTCTAACCTCCCTCCTCCTTTCTCTTCTTCCCTCTTAAGAAAAACACCAAGTCAACACCGCACACACCACCCACTAAATAATTCTCTAGGCAACCCAGACTGAGGAGCCAAGAGCCCGCCACCTCCCAGGCCAGCACACAGCCCTGTGTGTACAAAACCAAGCTCTGGAAAGGAACACCATCTCTAGAGACACCTTATGCAAAGGCACATGAGTTCCCTAAAGACCAACTGGGAACTGGGGGATAGGGATGGCCAGAAGCCCAGGTCCCTTCATCTGTCCTTCCTTTCTGCTCTCCCACAAGATTTCCACCCTGTGGCATGCCTCTGGCTACATCCACACTCCTCATATTGCTAGCAGCCCAGCTACACAGAGGCCCCCAGACTCCAACCCCCTGTCAGGAGACCACAGCAGCCAACTGGAGCAGGTGTGCCACTAGGAACCTTTCTATCTGAGGAAATCAAGACTGGAGCACTGGCCCTGCCTGTGCCCTTATCTCAGCAGGGTGGCTCCCCTCTCGCCTCTAGAAGAAAAGGAACAAGCCCCTCACTGGAGGGCAGTCAAGCACAGCTCCCCAGTCCTGGTGCCCCAGCTGTCGGCAATTCCTGCCTTGTGAGGCTCTGTCAGGCGCGCAGCGATTAGACGGCTGCCTGCCTAATGACAGGGCGACGGCCGCATTCACTCAGAGCCGGAGAAGCAATTACCTTGAAAATGGGGGTCACAGGCCCCACTCGTGGGCTTTAATTGAATTCCAATATCTGCCTAGGGCCGCCTTGACCTAACTTGTAGCTTCCTAAACGCTACTTAAAGGAGCTGGAGCCAATCCAGCTGTGCTGCTTCCCGATTTTACTTTTTCTTTGAAAAGAAAAAAAAAAGTATTTTCAATATGTGGATTTTAATTCCAAAGAGTAAGAGTTGGGACCAGACTGTAGCCCCTGTAGGTTGGAGGAAGGACTTGCCCTGAAGACAAGGAGCTGACGAGAAAAGGCTTCTTCTGACAACAACCTGGGGCTTGGGCCCCACTTCTAACCCCTACACCACCACTGTAGGACTCGGGTTCAGGGATGCTCTCAGGCTGGCCTGACTGCTAAATCTCTGCGAAATAATGGCACTAGACTAAACCAGTGGTTCTCAATCAGAGGCCCCTTTGCCCAGGTAGATATAAGCAACATCTGGAGACATAGTGCACAGATGTGTGTGTACGTGAGCCGGTGTGTGTGTGTGTGGGGGGGGGGGTGCTGTTACACCCAGTACACAGCAAGGCTGCTGCTGCATACCCCAAAATGCATATAGCAACAAAGAACTATCTGGTCCCAAGTTTCAACAGTGTCAGACTCTGAGCTCTTTGGTCCAGTAAATGCCACACACCCCACCCCTGTTCTCAGGAAACCCTAAATGGACTCAGTGAAAGGGGGACTTGGGGGAAGAAGGGGTTCAGAAGAAACAAGAGGATAAGTGGACACGGGGATGGGGGGGACAATGCGGTGGGTCAGGAATACTTCTCGGCAAGCTTCATGGCTGGAGTTTGATTGTGGAGTCGGGCGTGGTGGGAGGGGGATGCCAGCTCTTCCGCACCATCCCTTGGCAGCACATGCATGTGCTTGGTGCCATGTATGACCACACACGGGTTCAATAAAAATGTAAAACAATACCCTTTCAGAAGGGGGTAGTGGGAGTGGGGACCAAACTACACTGTACGTATGATAAAATTTTCAGAAAGCAAAATTTAAAAAAAAATTCTTAAAGAGAACCCTGAGCTGGATGATCACAGGAAATACTTCAAGCTTTAAAATATCACAGTGTCTCTCCCTAGAGTGCTGCCTCCCAGCACCTGGCTTCTTGCCCTTCCCACACAGTGGGCAGGGTATACTCGCCCCTCAACACCAAGATTCAATGGTGGCTTAAGCCCTCCAGTCTCCAGGGGCTCCCACGGGGCTAACACCGGAAAGAACCTCTGAACTGCCTCAGTAACTACACCCGCTGACAATCCGGAGGACTCTGTATCCATGGACCCTTTGCCACGCCCACAGCTGGGAGGGCTTAGAAAGAGGAACTAGCCCACCCTCTCCTTTCTCTTCACTGAGGACCCTACAGAGCACTATGGGATGTATGCTCCTGTGTTGGGGGATGAGGTGGGCCTTCTAGAAGGTTCCATCCAGGTATACAGCTGAAACTGAGAAGGATGCGAGCGAGTGCTCATCGTGCAGCCCAGCACATGGAGCAGCAAGACCCCAACCCCAATACGGTCACAGCACGGTGCACATCAATAAACAGCAGAGATGGTTCTGACCCCAGGATGCCAAAGAAGAGCAGCCTAAGTGGGGGAGGGAGGGGAGGAGGCAGCAGCCAGGGACTGATCAGTACCTTTTGGAAGCCAGGAGCACCAGATGCTGGGGAATGTGGAAGCTAATAAAGTTACGGGTGGACTCAAGGTGTGTCTGGTGTCTCTTTAGTTTGGGGACCAGGAGACAATACGGTAAAGCCATTGTGTAAAGAGCCCCATGAACCCAAGCCCTCGGTTGCCTAGGGATGCCACGGGCCCCGGGGCTGCCATTCTTTGAGAGCACCTAAGGTCAGAGTTCATCTCTGGTCATGGTAAATGAGAGGAATAAAAGGGCTATACACACGGTGAGAGGCAGATTGGGGAGTCCACGTACCCCGATGATGGCGTTCAGCTCCGTCATGGTCACTTGCTTGGCGCGTTCCACAGCCTGCGCCACTTGCTGCTGATGCTGTTGGGAAATGAAGTATAATCAAGGCGTGGCCATCGATACGTCCAATTCGGGGCACAAGGAATCTCTCAGGGCTCCTCCCCAGAGAAGACAGAGACCCACTCAACAGGCCCACAACTTAGGGATGCTTGTGTCTGTGTAGGGTCAGACACGACAGAAACAGCCAGGGGTCTGCCCACCACCTCTGGCACCTCCTCTTTGGAGATATTTTCTCAAAATGCTGCAGAGTCTAGGCCTTGCCTCCATTTGGAGGGTAAGGGGGCTGTCTCCCAAAGTGACGAGACTTATGTCATGCCTTTTGAAGGCACTTAGCATCAGTACCCCACACAGGGTCTGACCTTTGGCACCAACCAGCCAGGTATAGGACTGTACCCTGGAAAGCTGAGACCAGTGGTGGTGAAGCCCATGAAGGACTCTGCTCCTGGGGCTCATTGCTGTGGCAGATGAAGACCAAAACCCTTCTCGGGTGTGCCGAGACCATCCTCCCGCTGTAAAAGAAGCATGGTCCCTGTGACGTGACCCCTGGCCCTGGGTCAGCGGAGAAGGCCTGTTAATCCTACCAGCTGGATCAGCGTGTTAGAGCTTCAGGAAGCACAGGCACACTGGGCTGCCCTAAGCGGAAGAGGAAAGAGACGAAGGTCTTACCTCCTGTGACAAAAACGGCATGATCTGGGCTAGAATCGTGTTCAGTCTCTTTGCAATCTCTGTCTGCAAAGGAAAAGAGACCACAAATCAAGTCACTGAAACATAGACAGACAGACAGACAGACAGACACACACACACACACTCCTCCCCACCCCCCCACAGCAGCCCCTTACCATAGGCTCCAT
Organism: Apodemus sylvaticus; assembly: GCF_947179515.1. Lineage (NCBI taxonomy): Eukaryota > Metazoa > Chordata > Mammalia > Rodentia > Muridae > Apodemus > Apodemus sylvaticus. Next base: position 67,651,258 of record NC_067478.1, read on the forward strand.
GGTCATGTGTTAGAAAGCTCCCATTTCAAGGGAGGAAGTCTACGTGAGACCCAGGTAAACAGCTGGCATACTCTACAAAGAATCCCTACTGTATCAAAACAAAAACCACTCCATATTCCAGAAAACCTGTGACAAACTGAAATCTAGTGCTGAAAGAACTGCACTGCCCAATGATGCCCCAAACTAGAGGTCAAAGGCAGGAGAGCCCAGAACACCAAGAAGGAAGGGCTCTTTGACCATGTCTTCTAACGCCTGCAGTATGGGAAGTCCTCAATCCTTAGGGCCTACTCTAAGAATGGAATCCAGGTCTCCTACGCCCTCTTACACACTGCACCAGCCCTGCAGCCCCTCCCCACATCTTCATACAAGCTGGTCACAAAGCATCCGATCGCATCTCTGCCTGCCCCAGCTTCCCAGCAAAGCCCATGTTTAAAATACCAAGAATTTCCAGTGGGACCGTGTGACTCAGATCCCAGATCAAGAGAGCTGCTAACTGGTTAAGTGGGCCCGGCAGGAAGGCCTGGGACGCTGACAGACAACCCTTGGAATTGGCTTTCTTATCTTGTCTGAACCCTGAGCAGCCAGGACGAAGGTCTCCAAGCAGCCCTCAAAGCTTTCATCAGCACTAGGCAATCTTTCTGACAAAACCATGACAACAGCCTTTTAAAAAGCTGTGATCATCTGCATGTCAGATGACTCTGCATGCGAAATCTAGTGTGCCTCAGATAAAAACAATGCCCTCTGAAGCCTCACCAGCAGACTCTGGCCTTGGGGAATTCCTGGGGCCAGCACCTCTTCCTAGTTTAAGAGTCTGGAGGCCACTGGGCACTAAAGAGAATGTCTCCTATCCTATGGAGAAAATAGGCCCTGACAGGGCTGTAGCAGCCCTGTGTCCTGTGGGGCCAGATGATACAACCAGACAACCTGCCCAGTATATGAGAAATTCTTGGGTGGGGACAGGGCCATGAGGGAATAACTGGGTCTCCTCACAAACAGGGCCAGCGTTACCCAGCAGGCACTGCTCTGGGCTTTTGTAGTAGAACAATTCTTTACTGTGAAGGACCGTCCCTCAAACCCCAGACCATCTGCATCAGTATGGTCCCCAATTTTGAATCTCTCTGGGAGTAGGGCAGGTAGCACTCCAGCTAAGAGCTGGTGGGACCCACATTTGCACAATGGTGGCAGACGGCAACTAAGATGACACAGGACAAGGTTTGGTTTCTCAACCTCCCTGGTCACAAATTGTTTGTTCCGTTGGGCTGTTCTATATATTGCAAGACTCTTAACCACAGCGACTCTGGCCTTTTTCAGGGATGTTGGCCATTCTTGCTCTAAGTAAGGGCTCTTAGAGGATCACTTTGTATAGGCGAAGTTAGCCTCCGTAAGCAGGAAGTAAGTGTACCCACACCCCAAAACAGGACCCTCCTCACTTGTTCACAATGAATAGGGAAGGGGGAGGAAACGCAGGAGTGAGAGCTGTACTCCACCAGAGTTCTGAAATCACTGAGCCAGCCTGCATCTCACTATGAACTGGCAAAAAACGAATAACTACGGACAGGACCTATGAACGGCAAAACACCAACGCATCATTAGCCCAGCTGCTGGGGAAGTGCCCTGGCCCAGGTGCTCTTGCCTCAAACAGTCAAGAGTAGCAATGACTGGAAAACAGCACGTGCTCAATAAATATCCAGGCAAAGAATAACATTACTAGTACCCATTCTTTTTCTTGTCTGTGTGGTGTATGTATGCTGCCTGTACATATATATGTGCGTGAGTACGTGGAGCCCAGAGGCTGACATCTGGGGCCTTGCTCTTCTACCTTCCATCTTATTTACCGAGACAGAATCTCTTAGTAAAGCTGGAGCTCACCATCTCAGCTAGGCTGACAGCCAACGAGCTCTAGAGCTTCCTGACTCTAGGAGCTCCTAGGATCCTCCTGTCCCTGGGTCATAGATCCCCACTGACCCCACAGGGCCTTTTCATAGGCACTAGGATTCTGGCCTCAGGTCCTCATGCTTACACAGCAAGGGCATTGGTGACTGAGCCATCTCCTTGCCTCCACTGTGTTTGTGTGCGTGTATGTATAGACTCGTCGTTGCAGTATGTCTATTGCCATGATTCCCTAAGTGGGTAGCATCTGTGGAAGGGGCTGTGGTAGGAAAATGGTGACAGTCACCTGGAAGGGAGGTGGGAGATAGGCAATGGCTTAAGCCCTTTAAACAGGGTGAATGTCTATGCCAAGACTGGCCAAGCGCAAGCCAGCTCGATGGGTTTCTCGTTGCCCCATCAACTCCCCACACACAGTCAGGAAGGAGGAGGCAGACTCTGGTCCCTGCCAGCCATTTGACCTACTATAGCTCTCAAGGGTTTCAGACACAGCCTCCATCTTTTACTAATCAGGTCAAGGGTCAGGGTCTTGGTGGTTAGAGAAAATGAAAAGACGTTGCATGTTCTCCTTCCCTGACCTATAGGAAACTTGTGACTACTGATTTCCCATAGGAAACTTCTCACACCTTACTGGGTCTAGAGCCCAGTACCCTCTATCACTAAGAAAAGGGATTTTGCAGCCATGTTCAGGTCAAGGCCTGGTACCCCAGCTAAGTGACCACAGTTGGACTGCTCAGGAGACCCGTGGGTGGCTGAGATGCAGCTGTCATTCCGCCTTCCAGCACAGCAAACACCAACTGAGCACAGGAGCTGTGAGAACAACTCCCAGGAATAACATTCTAGAAGCCTAGGGTATTGACACCGGGCTCAAGCATGATAGAGACCTCTGCCTGGCAGAAAGGACTCCTACAACTGGAGAACTTTTATAACCACCAGACTTCACTGTCTTGGGGCCTGAGCCGGCCTTTGCTTGTTACTGCCCTCCCTCACCGCATGAGCTGTTAATACATCTCTCTTACTCTCCTCTCCACAAGAAGCACAGACTGAGCCTTTCCTGTCTTTGTGCACAGGCTGCTATGTACTCTAATGAGTTCAAAGATGAATAGGAGAATTACTTACCAAACAATTTCTTGGGGGTTGTATTAGAACAGTGGTTCTCAATCTGTAAGTTGCTACCCCTTTAGGGGAGCATATCAGATATTTTCATTATGATTCTTGTTTGTTTGTTTGGTTGGTTTTGGTTTTTCTGATTTCAAGACAGGGTTTCTCTATGTAGTCTTGGCTGTCCTAGAACTCACTTTGTAGACCAGGCTGGCCTTGAACTCAGAGATCTGCCTGCCTCTGCCTCCCTGGTAGGGGTACTGGGATTAAAGGCATGTGCCACAATTCTTAACAGTAATAAATTCCAGTTATAAAGTAGCAATGAAAATAAGTTTATGGTTGGGGCTCACCACAATATGAGGAACTGTATTAAAGGGTAGCAGCTTTAGGAAGGTTGAGAGTTACTGTGTTAAAGGAGGTAGGAGAACCAGCTGCCCAGACATAAAGGCTTTTAACCAGTAACAGGGAAACATCTACCTTGCCCACTGCTATCAGCACTCTATGTGTCAACTCTCACAGCCCAGCAGGAAGGCATCTACTAACAGTCTCTTCCACATGGGGAAACTGACACCCACCCACTAGGCGACTCCACTAAATGACTTCCGGCCAGGAAGCCAGACTTCAGTAGGTTGAGACAGCTCAGAGAAATGATTTTGAAAGAAAATCGACCATCAAGGCTAATGATTGACAGCATTTCTGATTACAACAGCTGTCCAAACAGCATTTGATCCAACTCAAACAACCTCTCAGCACTCGCTCCAAAAAAATGGGGGGGGGGGGTGTGGGGACAAGAATCTAGATGTGTGATTTCGACAATTAAGACAGGTCACACACCACACTAGAACTAATGCGTACACTAGAAAACACACAGGCACAAGGCGTTACCAGTGTGGCAGCTAGGGTTCAGCAAGCCTGGCACGCCTGGCCCCATCCTCCCACCTCCTGAGGGAGGACACAAGGCGATGGCTCTCTGCAGTTAAGCCTGGTCTTCAGATCTACCTGAGAGGTGGTGGGAGGGGAGTATGGCTTGCTTTGAACAATCAAGGGAAAGGTGTCTAGGGAGGCTGCTTTGGCCTTTCAAAGTGCTTTTTAAGTACAGTTCAAAGGTGGCAGCGTTAGAAAGACACTGACTGCTCCAGGCTACTGATTTCTGAGACAGAAGCAGTCAGGAAAGGGCCAGAAGTCCTGACACATTCAGAATCTGAGCTACCAGTTGGGTGTTGGGAGGAACATCTGCAGAGTGTCTGCTGAGACTGTTAGGCAAATAAACGACAGAAAACAACATCGTGGGGGACAAGTGCCATTTCCCAAAGAGCACTCTGTTCCCTGTGCCTTCTCTGGCCTCCGCGTCCCTCTCCTCATTAAAGCAAGATCTCACAACATCAGGCCATACCCTGAAATTGCCTGTCTGTCGGTGAGAGCAACTGCTACCTGCATCTGCGCCGGCTTCAGCCCATCCCTGACCCTGAGGTAAGTAAGGAGAGGATGGTGTCAGCCCTTACGCTCACCCACAGCAACCAGCGGCTGCTGCAGGCCCTTCAGCATCCAGTCAGTCTTTGGCCTATTTGCCTCCTTTAGCTGACCATGCTTGACGTAGCACACAATGTCCCTGACAGTCACTCCACTAGACCATCTCACTGCTAGTTAGCTTTAAAGCGCCTGGTCGCCTGTGCCTGGGGACCATGAGAGTGCAATTCATTTTAACCTCAGCTAGACCAAAAGGGAGGAGGGGAGAAGCCAGGCACGTGAGTGAGCTCTAAAGCCTCAAGAAAGAACCCAGCTCCTACTCCCAGGTGTCTCCACCAAGTTTATGCAAGGCTACTTCTTCTCCAGGCTTTCTTTCATGTTCCCTGGAAAAGGGAGGGGCAAACCAGGCAGCTCATTTAGGTCTCAGAGGTCATATTCAGACTTTAGACCGTCACACAATTCTGAACAGCTTCATTTGCTATGTGACCTCCAATTTCCCGCTTCCTCACCCGGCTCTGCAAAATGGAGAGCCACAGAAATGCCTACGTGGAAGAGGAAGAGCAATGGGCGTGTACCAAGACACACCCGGACAGCTGGAGGAGTGGTGGGCAGTGGGCTCCCTAGGGCTGGGTCCTGAAGTCCCATCTTCCCTCGAGCCATTCAATCTGCCCAATACCTAAGCTACATGCAACTGTCCTAGAGCCTCAAGCAAGAGAAACACAAACACGGTGGCCAATATTATCAACCTGACAGGAGACAAGCCTCAGAGCATGCCAGTAAGACTCGCTGGGTGGGGCTGAGGTGGTAGATAGACTGAGTTACCCTATGTGTAGACTTAGGCTATCCCCCATGAACTGGGCCCTAACTTACATACAAAAAGGAGAAAGTGCTCAATCCATGAGTCAAGCCCTTTCTTCCCTTAACTTTATGTATGTGTGTATGGGATATGCATGTTTGAGTGTAGGCATGTGCGCATGTGTGTGTGCACGTGTAGGCCAGAGGTCAACTCAGAGGTGTCTTTCCTTGATCATTCATACCTTTTTGAAAAACAGGGTCTCTCACTGAACTTTGAACTCATCAATTTGGCTGGGCTGGCTGGCCAGTGAACAGCAAGCAGGTGGTCAGCCTGCCTCTGTCTATCTCTGCTAACTAGAGCCCAGGTGCATTTCAGGAGACAAGGATCAAAATGCAGGTCCTCACGGTGGGCATTTTACCAACTGAGACATCTCCTAGCCCCCCTTAAGTTGCTCTGGCCAGGTTTTTTGTCGCAGCAAAAGGATATCAGCTAATGCAAGCAGTAATGACGTATCTCAAAGAACCTCCTGTACAGATCTCTTGGGGCACAGAAAAACACTCCTTCCCCAAAACCAGAAGCAGCAGCATGTCTGCCCACCCAGCAATCCCAAGTTCCAGCTCTAAAATAAGGGTTGCTTTCTGTGATGAGTCTAGAGACCCATTTCCAGATATGTGTGAGAAAGACGAGGAACAGACTACCCGATGTGTGAGCTACACTTCAAAGCCACACAGAACCAATGATGTCCAACCCGGCTGACTAGCTTACCGCTGTGATCTCAGGAGAGTCACACTCCTGTCTCTCAATATCCAGTTAATCATCTAGACTCCTGTATATGAGGTGAGGTGTCAAAGCAGCTCTGGGATTCCCCCAGCCCCCATTTCAACCAGGTTTTACCTACCTAGTTCTTGGAGTAACTCAAAAGCAAACCTGTTTCATCCTGAATTAAAAAGAGACGAGTCTGGGGCCTGTAGCTATGTGTAGATGGAAGTGGCTCTGGCCTTTAACTTCCCAGAAGCTCCATAACCATCCAGCAAGCAAATATCAGAAGATTCCAGAGCAAAATGTCTGGGCAATCTTGATTTGACATATCCCTTGTTATTTCCTGGCAATTCTAAATTGATAGCCCCTCAATTACCGAGTAAGATGTACCCTTGGCCAGGCAGTTACTCCTTGGGTTGAGACAGGTGGTATTTATCAACAAAGGAAAGAAAATCAGGGGAGGGGGAGCAACAAGGAAGGGAACAAAAGCCAGGGTGTTGTTCCCAGGACCCAGTCCCTCCGGGCCACAAACCCCCACTGAGGACTAAGAAAGGGATAAATGGTCCATTTAGCAGTCTGGGAGGTGACACTCTGGGGACAGAGGGAGGGAGAGGGGCTGTGTTACATCACAGACTGCTTAGTGATAGGTGCCCCTCCTTAAAGGCCCTCTTAGCACTGACATATTGATCAAATTATATATAACTACAACACCATTAAATATTTATGCCCTCTGAGGAAGCCTGCTGGAGTCTTTATGCTAGGAAGACCGAGTACAGGGAAGTGCCTGTGTCTCCGCATGACCCCAAGATCTCTCTTACAGGGCAAGAATGGCGAGGCTGGCCTGCAAGAGACAGACACCTTCTGCATCAGCCCCCGTGCCCTTCCCAAAAGAGGAAGGAACAGTGAGGAGGGCAGAGAAGAAGGAAGTCACGAGGGCCTCCCCAGCAGGAGAATCTGGGGTTTCTGAGTGGTCACATGACCCCTCTAGGCACTTTCCTGAAAGCAATGGGCCTTGTTCTTGTAAGATGTCTACTCGCCAGGCAAAGCGAGAGTGGGAGGGGCAGAGGCGGAAGGAATTGCAACCCAGTCTGCGGGGCTGCACCCTGCCAGGGGCTGTCCTCCCACTGGGCCTTTCTGCAGCACGGAGGAGGGCAGGGGAGGAGTGCAGCACGCTGAGGGCTCTTAGAAATGCAGGGGTTGGGTGGGGGGATGGAAGCACCCCACTCCATAAGACAGAGCGGAGTCCAAGGAGGACAACACGGTCTCTTCCTGGGCTCTAAGACTCCTTAAGACTTTCATTTCCCTAACTCTCACTTTCCACCCATCCAGCTTCCTGTTAACAAGATCCAATAATCTTTAAATATTTGTTCACTTTAATTTCTTGGTTCCCAAACACATTAAACTGCTTGCCTCCCAACCCCTACGAAGGCAGACGGCTCTCAAAGAGCCTGCTTGTATGGTTAGAACAGAGGGGGCTTTTCAGATTACACATTCTCCCAAGCTGCCCACTCATCCAAGGGATCCCCCTCCCCTCTCCTCAGTCCTCCCCTTGGATAACCCCCTGTTCCCTCCCCCACCTTCCCAGACTCCTCTGGCCAACTCCTGTGAGGAGGAAAAATTCTCAATTCATCCCTGTAGGGTTGCCATGGCAACCCCCAGCTACCTAATCCCCCCCCTTGGAGCATTATGCAAATCTCCCCCTTGCCCCTCAACAGGCTGTAAAAGTCACATTACCCTTGCTGAGGCGGCTCATTAAATTTTGGGGGTCTCCTCACCAGGTCAGGGTTACAAATGAACCAACTGCTTTGACATTTTGAGGACAGGGGTTCATTGGGAAACTGAGGTAGCACGTAGCAGACCGAGTAAGAAGAAACAGGGCCCTATTCTATGTGCTCTCAGAGCACAAAGCACGTCCCCTCCTTACATTAAAAGTCAGAGGGTCAGCAGGTCTCCTGTCCTCAAGTAAGTGGAGACATTTCACAGGCCGTGGAAATCAAGTTCAGCCCTTGTCTCACCATCTACTCACTCTCAAACCGACTTCTCAGACAGAAAAGCTGCCACCTCACAGATTCTGTAGATGAGGTACAGAGAGGGCAAGGGGTCGCTCTCCACAGATCAAGAGGAAGGTAACCAAATCTCCCAGGTCTACAGCTAGCGGCTGTATACCAAGGGTCTTTCTCAGCCGCTAGCGAATTCTGGTTCTTGGAGGACAGGACAGTCAGCAATGTCTGCGAACATTAGTCAGGCCCTCAAGCAGTGCTGCTGACAACCAACCAGTAGGCGAGAGCCCCGGGGCAGGCTGATTCCAACCCACTTAAAAAAAAAACAAAAACTGAATTCTTAAAAGGTTTTATATAAAGATTTGTGGGCACTGAAACCAAAGTCCAAAGTGGTTCATGATCATGATACGGCCCAGGTCAAACAGATGTGGTCCTGATCTGACCCTACCAACGGGCCACCTTTCAGTCACACAGTCATACGACCCCTTCCAACAGCAGCGCACCTGCTTCTAGATGCTGGGGATGGGCCAGACAGAGAAACTGCAGGGCTGAAATATAGAATAGCTACGTAACAATGAGCTGAGCTCAGAGACGCCTAAGGACCCCGGCCCCTTCCTCTCCTCCCGTTCCCTTCTCCTTCTCTGAGGCCTTGGAAATGTTGAGGCTCTATCTGTCCCAGTGTGAAAACACCCTACAAGAGTCTGTGTGCTAAGTTCCTGTGCATCCACTCCCATAATCCCATTGCACTACCCAAAACCCCAATGTCTAGAAAGCCAGGTGCCACACAGGGCCTGGCGCAACTGGATTTAAATCAATTCTAAAGCTCAGTTTTTCAGCTACCACAGGGCCACATTTCAATTGCTCAACAGTCCGTGTAGCTATGGCGACCACATTGGGCAATGCAAATACACTGCACTGCCACGGCAGTGAAAATTCTAGAAAATGCCGCTACTCTACCATTACCTAACCTACCACTCACAAAAATCTCACAAAGGACAAGAAGCTGTCCAAAGTCACACTGGTAGGGTACAGAAGGTACAGACGCCCATATTTGTGAGACTCCAAAGCCCCTCTCTAGCCTTCCAAAGAATCCCACCCCCACCCTCCAAGCTCCTGGCTCTCTCTCTCTCTCCTCTCTCCTCTCTCTCTCTCTCTCTCTCTCTCTCTCTCTGACCTGGACTCCGCAGAAATTCCAAATCTGCTGACACCTCCACTCTTCGCCCATGTAAAAACAGGCTTGCCAGGAACCTCCCCAATTCTGTAGGCCTGAGAAATGGCCCCAGGCTTTTGACATAGGGGTTTACGGTGTCTGCAAAGAAGGGTTCTCTTGAGAAGCAGGATAAGTTTCCATTGAAAGAACAAGGTGGAGGAAAGCTAAAGGCTACCGGACACCCCTCCCCCTTTAGGCTATGGCATAAAAGCAAGCGAGAGTCAAAGCCACACAGGAGGACCCTGGCAGCAGAGGGCAGCTGCTGGAGGCTCTGACTCAAGGAAGTCCTTCACTTCCTATGGGATGATAATGAGTGAGGTCCCTACGCCTGACCCAGAGGCAGGAGCTGTTAGGAGCTCAATTCTTCCAGGCTGCCTCTCAGCACTTCTACTCTGAGGCAAAGCTAACTGGGCTGCGGTGTCCTCCTAGAGAGAATGAAGGAAGGGGCTCTGCTGGGAAAAACAGTGGTGTGGACCCAAGTCTTCTCTTCCCCTGGTTGAAGCAAAGTGTGTGCTGCCTGCCTGACCAATGCCCTCGGTTTCAATCCCTGAGTCAAGAAAGACCTGAGGGTCCTGGGAGTGGAGGTGGCCTTGACCCTCTTCTCTCTTTCACTCACAAGGTCACTGGACCGGGTGAAGTTCAAAGCCTTCAGTCAGCTGGAAGGAGGCACCCAGCCTGACCCAGGCTGTACTGCACGGTTCCCTGAGACAGACCCGTGGGATGGGAAAGAACCCTGCCTGACTTTGTGTCTCCGTCTGAGGGAAGATGGACCCTTCCAGTATAAAACAGTTTAAGAAGGTCAGAGTCATTCTCAGAATTACAAGCAACCAACCCAAACCTGGAAGAGGTTGTAAAGCCAAGATAAACAAAGGCCGAGCCCTAGGAACCCCACCACCAAAAGCCAAGGTAAGGCAAGCCTGTGGTTTCCTTCAGCTCCCTCTCACGACCTAGACAAGGCCTTGTCACCTGGCACTTCCTCATTCCTGTTTCCACACCTCAGCTTTATCACCCCTTCGTCATCAGCATCTTTCCGCATCTCCCCTCATCCCCCTTTGACTTGACATGAGATGGCAAGAAAAACAAACAGAAAATACTTTCCAAACCAAGGTGCAGGTCACTGTCTACCCCTTTTACAACCACAGCCTTGGTCAGCACACAATCAGGAAGAGAGCCCTAGACCCAGGAAGAGAACCCTACACCGCAGCCTCCAAGTCTCCTACAGAATGAACTGTCACCTCACTGCCAGGCAGACAGAAAGGCTCAGTCAACACAAAACATGCCCGTTCTTCAGTCCTGTGCTCCACACCCCCACCTCACCACACCCAAATTGCCAGGCAAGCCCCCTCCAGGCACATACAGATCATCTCCACACCCAGCTCTTCAGGTGTCTGATACTCTTGTTCTGGAAGCAAACGCCCCAGTATTTCAGAAGAAAATGCCTCATCTGTTTGGCAATCAAGCGCTGCAGGAATCTCAAGTGGCTGTATTACCCTCATCTCTGTCATTTGCACGATCACCAATTTTGTGTCCATATGCAAGGATGTAGTAATAGCTATCTCAGAACTTCAGACTGACACTCGAGGCGAGCGTGTGTGTGTGTGTGTGTGTGTGTGTGTGTGTGTGTGTGTGTGTGTGTGTAAAAGAAAGGGACCCAGGCTCCAATTTTTTTTTTGCCAGAACTTGGCTATGGAGAGACATGAGGACCACAAAGAGCCGAACTCCAGGTGCTGATGGGGCTTGCCCAACTCTTGGACATCACTCCCCCCCCTCCCTTCCCACACTTGAGTTCGTACTCTGCCACTGATCGTGGATGAGGTAAAGAAAAGGGGGACCTCTTGTCCAGTAAAATCTCTGGAGTCACTAGGGATCTCCTCTGGTTCCCCTCGAGCTTGGTACAACCTTTCACTTAAGAATACCAGTCCCACACTACCCACCCTCCTGGTTTCCACACAGGCCCCTGAGACCCTAGGGCTCTGCAGAAGGGTGGGCCTCCCGGAATCTGACCAGACAGGGAGACTTGGCGCTCAGTCTGGCTCCAACACTCTTACCTGTTCTCCATGCCCTATTGTGGCAGCCTCTACACTCAGACACAGCTCAGGAGTCTCCGGTCTCTGGCTGACAGCAACATGCCCAGTAAACAAAAGGACTTGAAAACTCTGTGCCAACCAGCACGGGAGTCTCTGCTCTGGTGTCAGCAGGGAAAGGCTGACTCTGTGGGCTTTGGGTCTGGAGTGCATGATGCCTTAGGTGAGCCCAGTGGATTTCTGCCACTGCCCTCAGAGTAGATCACTCCTCTTCTATAAGTTCTCTCAGCCCCAGCTGGAAGGGAGGTGGGGAGGGAGGGGGAGAGGGAGGGCTTTATTCTGAAAGGCCAGAGAAAGAGAAGGAGCCAAGAGGAGGAGGAGAGGTACAAGAGGAAAGAAGAAAGCATCTTGGATGTGTCTCAGAGAGCATTTGTTGAAAACAAGATATTGTCCCTTTAAGCATATAAAAACAAGGCCCTTGAGCATGCAGTTCTCACTCTGGTACACAATTATGGGTGCTTTCAGCTGTCTAGCACTGCCTCAAGTGCGCTCTTAAGCCAGACTGTCAATGGCATGTTGAAAGCTATTTTGCTGGCTGCTATCATTAATAGCAAAGTGGAGAGCCGGGCTGATGAGAATTAAATATGGGGGAGGGGCAGGTCATACCCAGTCATTACAGAATTACCAGTATGAGAAAGGAGACAATGCCACTTTGGGGAATAGAGTTCAAACCAGAGCAGGACGGTGGGGAAGCAGACAGGGGAGGCCGCACATTCGCAGGGGAGCCTCCCCCACCCCCACCCTCTGCCAGATGGACCGAAGCCAGCCCTAGAGAGCCATATGGGGACAGAGGGAGCCACTGAGACGTGAATGTGAGGGTGGAGAGGCCTTCGGATAATGCAGTGCTGCACAATATCACCACCTTCTCAGTTCTCAAGTGCGGCCCCTGCCCTCCCCCAATCCACTCTTCCTGACTGTGGCTTCCTGAATGTACTTCACCGCTGTCCCAGGAGCTGTTGTCACCTGGGAGGAGCCCTGGCTGCTGGCTTCTGACTTTAACAACTCCCCTCCCACCCTCCCTGTAAGTCCCCACTCAAGTAACAGTCCTCCTACAGGGACATCCTCTCTGACCCGTCTCCGCTTTCCCAGGAAGAGTGAAGCAGTGGCCACATTAGCGCTTACCTCACCGCATTGCAATTACTTATTTAGAGGCCTGACGCCCCAGTGGAGAGAATGGTGTCTTATTCGGCTGTGTAACCAACCCCGGGCCACACCCGGCACATCCCAGACCCCTAATAACCATTTTGGGAATGGATCCAACTCTCTCATTTTGCTGATCAGGAGACTGTATGCTGAACCACAGAGAGAGGCTGCGGACCAGCAGGCAGCCCACAATTACAACCCCCCCCCACTTCCTTCCCAGGGCTCTGTGCAGTGTAGGGCCACCCACCCGCCCACAACCTGAAGAAGGAAACCCCACGGGTTTACTGAGCACCTATTACATACAGTGTGTGCTTGGCAAAGGGACATCCTCCCTAGCTCTGAGATAAAGGGGTTCATATTGTGTTGTGTGGGATCACAGGGGCGAGACCTGCCGAGAGCAGTTTGGCTCCTGGTGTCTCGGGATTTTATACAGTGATACAAAAAAGACATCTTCCTATATGGAAAGACCTACATCCTTATATTTCTCGGCCAACTCTCTCTCCCTTCAACAACGTGGAAGAGTAAAGGAACCCCTAAGTAAATGAGATCCTTCCTGGGTGAAGGGAGGATTCCAAAGAAGAGGAGGGAGAGAAGGAACTCTTAGTAATCACACAATCCTGCTTCAGAAGAGCCTCTAGAATAGAAGAACTGGGAGTAGGGTTTCCCAGCGGGCTTCTGTCTTTAGTCCTAGGGTCCTCTCAATGCTCAGATGTACAAGGAACAGACTCGGGGGGAGTACAGAAAGCTTTGCTCTGTACACCTCTATCTTCTACCACAGACAGGGATCCACTGAAGCTCGAGATGAGAGGCAGCCTTGAGGGTGAGGTCACCCTCTAGCTGGATGGGACAAAGTAAAAAGAGCTTCAGGCTCAGTTATTCCCAAGGTACAGCAAGGATGGTACCCTGCTGGGGAGATCACACAACCTCCGTGATTCCAAGGAGTCACAGGACAGCTAAAGGCAAAGAACCCAGTGGGTGGGTGAATGAAGGAGCTCCCAGATCAACCCAGATGCCACACAAACTGCCCTAACGCCAGTACCTGCATCCCCATCCTACTGCCACCAAGGTCTGGCAATTCTTTGGCATGGTCTTTCCAGAAAACGGTTGCCTGCGGTCAGCCTGCGGTCCTCAGCCCTGTGTAGATGGCCACCTTGTGGCCAGGGTAAAACAGTCAGGGTTTTTACCACCCTCACCTCATCTGTGAACCTGCCCTCTGTCTTATTACCAAACACACAATCATTAGCTGTGCAAATAGCTGGCAAATGGGGACAGGACTGTGGACACAGAGCATTCAGCTGACACAGTTATACAACCCCAAATGGGGTACTTTGGACTTTGGTGGAGTCAACTTTGCAGCCTGAGCCTGGCTGGATAATAGCATGGGACAAGCAGAGGTAATTAAAGAAACAGCACGCTAGAGTTACCAAAAGGGGCTGGCTCCGGTGGAGTCCGGGGGAGGGAGGGCAAGCCTGCAGTACAGCATTTGGACCCACCACCTGTGACTGTGGCAGTCTGGGTATGCCAGCTCCAGTCCCTGAGCCTCATCTATGACTTCAAAGGTTTGGACAAGAAGCCAAAGCTCTCGCTCTTCCAGCTCTGGGGCTCTGGGACTCGCTCGGGTGACTGAAAATAGTGACTGTCTAGTATTGGCATGATGCTGCCCCCAAATCAAAATGCCTCGAGTCAGCTTGCCAAACATCAGTGCTCCCCAACCGAGGGTGAAAGGCCAGCCTGCCGGCTTCCCCCAGCACCATGTCTCAAAGCCACTGCATGGCAGTTGCTCTGGAGTCTGTTTCTAAGCTGGCTTTGTCATCTGCTGCTGACACTGGAAAGGCACTGCAGGAACAAGAAGGGAACTGATGAGCCGGTCAGCCGTCATCGCCTCCCTGGCCCTCGCTGAATCATCCTTGACACTCTGCCTGGAAGCAGGAGCCTGGGGGAGGTGGTGACCTCTTCAAGTCACAGGCCAGGCCAGTGATTCTGTAATCTTTGCTTTACCATAATTAGGGAGGGAGGCAGAAGAGTAGGAGGACCCATTTATTACTTCTCTGAAATTTGACAGCTTGAAAGAGAGATGGGAGAGGGGAGGGGGCGGGAAGAGAAAAACAGCGAGGGACAGGGAGGGACAGAGCCAGCCTCAGTGAGTTTAACCTCTCAGTAAAATAAAAACGAGCTGGACGTACCTCTCAGCTGCCCTCTGTCAATACTAGGGACCATCTGGCAGAACGAAAGGTTCTCGGCTAATTGGTATTTCCCATGGAGCCAGTGAAGAAGAGCTTTTGAAAAAAAATATGTGGTGGTGAAGTGTGTGTGTGTGTGTGTGTGTGTGTGTGTGTGTGTGTAGGTTGAAGATGACCAGACACACTTTTCCCAAGATGCTAGCTCTGTAGACCATCATCCATTATATAAAAGTACATACAGTCCCCACCCCCACCCCTACTTGCTTAAAGATGAAGAATCCAGCCTGTTTGTTCCAGGCAGATGTAATCACACAGTCAAGTCTAGAGGGCAGGACACTGCATGAATAATTCAGGCACTCCAGTCACTTGATTGTGTGTGCAGATAAAACACCAGTCAACCGCTAAACAGGTCAGCTGATAAACTTGTTTGCTCAGGCCTAACCACCATCCGCCAAATGCACCCGAGACCCACACTACAATTAGTGGCAGGGTTTTCTTCTACAAAACCTTGCAAGCCTAGGGAGTGGCCAGCACGCCATTAGGTCAGGGGTGTATGGCCCGGTTTCCCGGCCAGGGTTTCTCCACCTCTTTGCCTCTTTGTTCCTACACTGCCACAGGGTGAGTTCACCCAACCCAGAGACTGCTCAGCCTTCCTTCATGCTGGGAAGGGGCTGGAAGGCAAAGGTAAGGCACCTGGAGCAAAGGGCTCACTCAGCTGCACAACTCTGAGGCTCTGAAACAAGCCCTTAGGTCTTGCCATGGTGGCTTCCTGGATGCCTTGGTCTCCCCACCTACAAAAAAGAGGGCAAAGATCCCTCTATCCCACCACCAGCAGCCGAGAGGACTAAAGACAAGGTGGCCAAATCTCAGGCATTCTCTCATCTCAAAGCCCTGTTTGAGGAATGGCCAGATATCCCAGATGAACACAGCTGCTCTGTACATTAAGTCCCACCACCGAGAGAGCACTGAGATGCTTAGCTCTTCTGAGTTCATAGCATCCCCGGGGCTCAGAATAGCTTTGCTCTGCCAGCCAAGGTGACTTCTTTGTGCCAAGCAACCATGTATTCAGACTCGGGCAACACCACCCATGCAGCCCTCAACATGCAAGGACATATTACACCTTAATTAGAAGCTCTTACAACAACAACTACTGCTATAAATTTTGAACCTGGGTGCAATTACCCTCTTTAAAACACACCCAAGATACTATTCACAAAGGAGGGGGAGGACCGGAGAAAAGGGAGGAAGTGGCGGAACCTTGCACAGAACATAAATACCCACCAAAGTCCTTAAAACACCAGAGACCCTGGACCAGTTCTACCTAGAAGGAGGCAGAACCCATTTCTGGTCTATCCTTCCCCAGAACCTTCTTTACATATAAAGCAATGTCTGTTTATTATTTCTGTGGGCCAAGAACTCAAAATGTGGTAGTCTCCATGTGTGCACGCCTAGGGAACCAATTCCTCAGGAAACCACAGCTGGCTACCCACATCACTCACTAAATGCTGGGCCCTCTCTGGCTACCCTTCACCCAATGGCGGGGCTCCATACAGGAAGGGGGAAAAAACTAGATTCAAACGGTCTATAGTAAGAAGCCACTGGAGCGAGCAGGAATCTGCACACTTCCCCTCTGGGTCACCTGCCCTTCTCACCTGCCCTAGGCCCTGCCCCCTTTAAAGAGCAAAATTTAAACCTTGTAAATGACTGTTAATTTAGAGCAGAAAATCCATTCAAGTCACGGTCACCAAAGGCTAGAATGAGTCAACAGCCTTCTGAGATTTCAAGAACACCAATTGTTAAAAAGAACAACCGGCCTTCGCCATTTATACGTGCCAAGTCGAAGCTAAACGTCCGCCAAGCCAAATTATAGGCAGCCTCTCCTTGGAACACAAATAGACAAACAGGCCTCTCCCACAGCCTGGCCTAGCTCAG
The DNA here is from genome assembly GCF_947179515.1 of Apodemus sylvaticus. Taxonomy (NCBI): domain Eukaryota; kingdom Metazoa; phylum Chordata; class Mammalia; order Rodentia; family Muridae; genus Apodemus; species Apodemus sylvaticus. The sequence continues at coordinate 67,667,817 of NC_067478.1, forward strand.
GACTAGCTACTGATATGCTCGAGATAAAGAGTGTTTGTATTTGCTGGGTTTGAGGTATACTGTTATTAGAGGGTGACAATGTGAGGTAGTTTACATATCCATCAAAGGATACCACACTAGCTAAACTGGTTTGACTTCAGGATTACAAAGCAGAGCTCAACCGCCAGCCAGCTCAAAAGGCCTGGTGAGGCTGGCCCCTTGGCAAGTTACTTCACCTCTGGGCTCAGCTTCCTCCTGTGAAATGGGACACAGCTGCCTTCAAATAAAGAGAGTTGAGAAACTCGCTCCTAAACGCAAGGCACGAGGATTGCATTTCATAAGTTTTTGAGGCCGTTAGTGGGTTCATTCCCTTACATTTCGACAGCTCAGCCTGGCTTTTAAGGCCCTTGAAGTGTAATCTTATCAAGGCAGTACATCTCTCTCTCTCTCTCTCTCTCTCTCTCTCTGCAAGAAAAAGAAAAGGGGGGGACCTCTGCCTATATTTCCCTTTTGAGAATTTTACATTAAAACAGAAGCAGACAGACAGCTCTCCCTCTAGGAGTCACACAGATCTGGGAGACCTACTGGACAACTTTCCCGTAGGTCTTTTTTCCACCCAGATCCCAGACCAGGCCTAAATTCACAAATGCTAAAAGCTCAACATAACCCAGCAAAGTCCAGACACCAGGCGCCCTTCAGAGCACTCACCGAGTATTACCATTCTAGGCCAAGCGGGAATACCAAAAGAACCAGGCTCCTTTTCAAACGAGAGGATGGACGACCCTCCAAAGAAATCACACATCTTATAATGTAAATATATACTATTTATATAGAAAGAAAAGCACTCACCTGCTTGTGCATTTCAATATTCAAGCCGTAGGACATCTCATAGTACTACAACATAAGAGGGGAAGGGGTCATTGACAGGCAACAAGGGACACTTCTCATTTTACCCCTCACTCCAGAAAGGCTTTAACCAATCCATTCACTGGGTCCAAAGCCACTAAAGTTCACCCACCAGCATAGGAGGTGTAGAAGCTGAGAGGGGGAGGTGTTCCTCCCCACTCTGAACATCATACACAAAAGTAAGATGGGCTGGGCCTCCCCTCCCCTCCCACAGGCACCCCATATACCATACAGCTGTTTATACAAGGTGCGGGCTCTACAGGGAACACTGTGTACCCGCCCCCTCTTGTCCTCTGAGAGTTGGTTAGCACTAGGTGGAAGGTCTCTTATGTGGAAAGCCTGCTGCTGGCCTGCCCTTACGTGGCTCCCATACCCACTCCCAAACGAGAGATGTCAACTTGAACTCAGGGTTAAAAGATGGTCTAGCTGGGGGAGGACCAGACTGCCAACGGAGGAAATCTTGAGGGAACACCGGAGGCAGAAGGCTTTAAAAAGGCTCCTCCACTCTGGAAAAACTCTGGGGAAGGAAGGTAGGCGCTGCTGTCCTATTCTAGCCAGACCCCAGCTGCCAAACAAAAGTTTCCGAACACTCCCAGGAGGGCTCCAAGAGGGATTTTTATACAACCCTGACACGGGTTCATCCAACTCTTATGTTTCTAACCAGTTTAAGGCAACCAGCCCTCGGGGAAACCCTCAAAACACAACTGAAATGCTCTTTACAAAGGTGGCCAGGAATGTGTTTCTCTTTCAGCCGGTCCTCCAAGTGGCAGAAAAGAGGAAGCTGAAGAAGGGAGCCCTCCGGGGGGCTGCCCTGAAGCTGGGCCTCGCTCTGGCCTGCGACTGTCCCAGCTGGACGCAAAGCCTGGGTGCCCTGCCCTCCCCCCCGCCCTGCTGCGGGCTGCCTCTCACCATCACATAATGGCGCTGCATCTCCGTCTTCTCGTTCGCCAGCTTGTCGTACTCCACTTTGAGGCTGTGAGGGAAGGAGGAGGTCCTCAGGCCTGGCTTCTACACGGCCTCCTTCGAGACCCGGACCCTAGGGCCTCGGAGGGCCACTTTACTTGCCCCGCACCCTGAGGACCCCCATTATCCAGCATCCTCCGGGCAGTGAGGGTAGCTGCCCACTACCCGGAGCCTAGCAATACCAACTCCAAACTTCCCTTGATCTGGCGAGGGGACTTGTCTCGGCCACGCGGGGGCGGGCCCGGACGCCGGAGCAAGACCCCGACCCTCGGACAGGGCGGGCTTTGGGAGCTGAGCGACCGCGGAACGCAAAGGGTTAAGGCTGCGCGCTCGGTGAGGGGAAACAAAAGGCGGAGGCCCAGCCGCCCCGCAGCCGGGGGTCGACGTCCCCCCCCCCCCCCTCGGCCCCTTGGGAGGTAGCAGGAGCGAGCAAGGCTGCCCTCCTCGCCAGCCCGGGGCCAACCCCCACCCGCCTTACCTGTGATACTGAGCTTGCAGGAACTGGAATTCGTCTTTGATCCTGTCACAGGACTCGGCCACAGTGAATTTAAATCCCGGCTGCCCGGGTTGATGGGGTGCCTGGAGCCCACAAGGACGACATAGGGGAGAGGAGTGGGCACATCAGAAGGGCTCCACGCGGCCCCATACCTCCTCTGGGTCCCTGGCCCCTCCCCGCAGGGAGCCACCGGCAAGGCCACCACCCCACAACCCAGAACCTTCCCAGTAAGTTTTCCAACGCTCTCCCGACGAAGCCGGGAAGCCGGCATCCCGACCACCCCCAAAGCAGAAGGGGCTGCCAAGTGCCGAGGGAGCGAGTTGGAAGACTTAGGAGAGGGGCCCGGGGCGGAAGCCAGCGTCCCCCTCCAACGCAGGCCGCCCGGGCCACTCGAGCGCAATTACCCTTGGCTCTCTACGGCGCCCCCCACCCACCCAGCCCCTTTGTGTGAGCGCACACACGCGCGCGCACCATAAAGGTAGCAACAAGCAAAATGGAGGTGCTAGATAAACTGCCTCGTTTACCCTGCCATGATAGATGCTTAAATAAGCCTAGTTGCAATTACTCACCGGATGTCTGCCTTGCGGATACATGGCAGGGAGGGGTCGCGATTCTGAGAGCTTGGAAGCGCTGAGAGCCCGAGCCGGGGATGTGCGGGGGAGGGGGGAGGCGAGCCCGAGCGGGGGGCGGCCGGGGAACCGAGAGCTCGCCCCCGGCCCCCCCCAGCCCGCTCTCGCAGCGAAATCCCAGAGTCGGGCGTGCGCCCCGAGTGCAGACAAAGAGCGGCGGAGCGAGCGGCAAAGTCGGCGGCGGGCTCGCGCTTTGTGCGCCTAGGGCTCGGCCGGCTTCGGCCGGCCACCTTCCCCCGGCTGCGTGGACAGTGTCAGAAGCCGGGTCTGCGTGGACATCATCGGCTCCCTGGCGGCTCCAGTGCGGGATCCCAAGGCCGGGGGTGGGATTGGGGGGGTTCTCCTGTCCCCTTACGGGTCAATCAGCACGATGAGGCTGGAGGGGGGCGCGTCTGGGCAGCCCGGAGCATCCGGGGCGCGCGGGTCAGATCCCAGAGGCGGTCGGTCCCGGAGCTCGCGGCGACAAGAGAAAGGAAGCAGGCCACCGAGGTGACGGCTTGAGGACCGTGGGTGAGGGCTAGAGCCCAGCGAGGGCGCTTCGACGCGCCCCCCCCCCCCCTTCGGAGAGGAGAGCCTGCTGTTTCGTCTGCTCCTGCCGCCGCCGCCGCCAGCCCTTCCCAGGGCCGAGGAGGAACTCCGGGCTCAGTCGGTGCAAATAATGAGCCCTGGCATCCTAACTCCAGCCGGCATAGGAAGCCTCGGCGAAGGGGTCCTCTGCTCTCAAGTGGATCGGCCGCGTCTCTGACGAGGAGCGGTCGGCGTCCCTGCCGCCTAGGAGCGCGCAGACTGGAGAGCACCGGAGGGGGAGACGTAGCCCGAGCCCGGGAGCTCTGCGGCTTCTTTCCTTCCTCCCAGCCTGGCTCTCCTCTCCGCGTCCCGACAAACCCCCAAAACACACAAACACACGCACTCAACACACACGTACACGCACTCAAAAAAAAAAAAAAAAGTGCCTCGGACCTGCGGATACCACACACAGACAGGCGAAGGGGGCCGAGCACGAGGTCTGAACTGCCGCGAGAGCAGTTCCAAATAGGGACTGAAAAGTAACAAAATAATGTGGCGGCTTCGCCTAGCGTTGGCCAATGGGAGTGCGAGGTTCCCACGTGGGGCCACGGGACTCGGACTGCGACTGGGCGCCGCCGGGCGCGACGTCACAATGCCCTCTTGTGTCTAAAACTATGCATGAAAAGTAGCAATCAGGCCCTACCCGCTGGTGACTTTCGCTTGGGAGTGAAAAACAGCGCTCCTCACATCAGGAATTAACCGAAAGACATATAATAAATAGATATATATTATAGTCCTGGGCTGCTAGGTTTTTTTTCCCTCTTTTTTCCCACGATCTACTAGCAAATAATTATTTGGCGGGAGGGGAGAAAGAGAAAACGAATAACAACAAAAGGGGAAAAAAGGACAAGCTGTACAATCCTTAAAACCTGTGGCTGGTAGTAATGGATCAGTTGATTCTGCAGAGGCGGCGAACGATTGCCCCCCTCTAATCTCATTAGGGTTGCAAAGCAGCCCAATTAGATACTATAAAACAAACAGAATCACTTTGTCAGTTTAATGTTTTCACTTCAAAAGATTTAGGACCGATAAAATGCTGGCTCCCAAAGTTACCTCCGACCTCTAAGACTGTTCTCCAAACTGAGTTTCTCTTTCTTTTATCCGTTTCTGCCCCCTCTCCCACCCTTGGGCGCCCCGCTTTTTCTCCTTTGTTCATTCGCCCTTCTTTTCAGAAAGCCAAATAAACAGCGCCTCTGATGCACGGCGGCTGCCGGCAAGGGGGAAGTCTGAGAACTCTGGCTTGGCGGGCTGCGCAGATGGAAGGGCCCGGCTGTCTGCGGACAACAGGCTCAGTAGTGCGGCTAGCCCCACTTGGGGCTCTTGCCCTTTGGGGACAGCTACGTCCTGGCCACAGCCTTGCCAAGGCGGGTACATCAGCTGTGCTCCGGGTCCGAGATGGTGAAGAAGGGAATGCACGGAGTTGGGGCCCTCCTGGCTACGATCCAGAGTTCAGACCCCATTTCTTGGCCTGCTGGCCTGCCCGGGCACATGCATTGGCAGTCACCCGTGGAAGAGCGACTGCGAGCCTGGAGCGTCCCTGGTCACCAGCATCGACACCCAAGGAGGCATAGACATTCGACTATGGGGCCCATCTGCTCGCAGACAAGGGTCACGTCGGGGCACATTGCCCACCCAAGTCCGCGGGCCTCGGAGAGCCAACAACGAGTGGACCGCCCAGGTGTCCTCGGGACCCTCCCTGCTTTCCCACCGAGCTTGCACGCAAGCACACGCTCCAGGCCCACGGCGGGCGCGCGCGAGCCGGCCGCGCGCCCCCGGAATCTATATTTTCCCCTCATTAGGAGCCTGAGTTTCGCGTTTGCATCTTAATGAGTAGCTGGGAGCGCGCGGGGACCTCCACGTGAGCGGCCGCCCCGAGATGGAGCCTCTCAGCGCCCGCTCCGGCCTCGACCGCGCTCCCTTCTTCATTTATTTATTCTCCTAAATAAAAACATAAATCGTGTACGGTGCGCACCGAAAAGGGGAGGGGGCAGGGAGAAGCCTAGCTCGACAGATGCGAGCATCTGGCCAAAGCATCCATTAGTCTCAAAATGGCTCCTCTTTGGAGCTTCCCTCTCCCCTCCCCCTTCTCTGCCCTCCCCCTTACGTCACGGGTGGGCGCACCCGCTTCCTACCCGGCCCGCCCCTTTCTCGCTCCAGCCCCCACGTGGGGCACGCTGGCTACGTCCCGGAGCAAGTCTAGAAACCAATCACAGACCAGCAAAGAGACTCTCGACTAGTAATTGGTGGAGATTCCGAGAGCTGTCAGTCCTTGGCCGGAGCTGTCAGTCAAAACCACGAGGGGTGGGGGAGCGCTGACAAATGCCGAGGCTTCTGAGCCTCCCGCTTGCAAATAGTGCTTGGAATGGCTGCTTAATTAGCTTTGAATGGCTTTTCCTTCCAGCTCAAACAATCTGTCACTACCATGTGGTATAAAGGAGCCATGCATAAAAAAGTAAGCAGAGGCTAAATATCAATTTGATTTTGTGTATCAAAGGAATATTTTATTTTTCTCCCTAGTAATGAAACGTATCAATTTAAATAATAAAAGGTAAAAACACACACACAAACTCTGAAAAAAAAAAGAAAAAGAAAAGAAAGAAAGAAAAAAGAAAGAAAGAAAATCAAAACCCAACTCCACGATGTTCTGACTCCTGCGCACGTCTGAAATAGGTAATTTCTATGGGCCGTGTTCTGGAGAAGTCTGAGATTCTCCCTCTTCACCGCCCCCCTTTAAACTTGCATTTAGGGTTTTGTTGTTGTTGTTGTTGTTGTCCTGGTCCTAGGAGTGCTGGGGGAAGGGTGTCAAGGGGAGGAGAGGTGAGGTTGGGGAGAAAGGAGAACTTTAAAGGGATCTCTTTGAAGCTGCTAATCAAAGTGTAGGGGTTTTAAGACCCCTTAAACTGGGGGTCCTACAGCAGGTCTTGATTTGGGAGCCGAGAAGAGAGGCGGGAGAGAGCGGGTGTGCTTGTCGCCCAGATTTATTAAACACAATGCCTTCAAGATGCCCAAGCCAAGGCGCCTTACTCGGCCTGGCTCTCCTCAGTCTCCCTCTGGACTGGTTCGGACGGCGCCCTCCTGCTGGCGGCCGCCGATGCCTTGGGCTTTCAGGTCGAGTCTACGCGGACTGTGTACGGGAAAGCGCCGCAGCTCTGTCTCCGGTCTCCGCGTCTCCTGCCCGGGCAGTGGTGCTCCCCAGGACCCCACTCGTCAGCGTGAGCTAGTGTCAGGCAGACTCCACAGTGAGTTCTCCTGCGAAGCCAGGCGCCAGCACCCGGCCTGCCACACGGAGGATGAGCGTGATGGATGCGGTTTTGCGGAGCGCCGCCCCCACGGCAGAGACGAACTGCATGCAGCAGAGCTCCCCACAGTGAGGAAGGGCAGCCCTGAGCGTTTAATAGGTACAAAGCAGGCCTTGGTTACCCACTACGTCCTCACTGCACTCCCAAGGCCTGGCTGACGGCCCGTCTTATAGGGTAGAAGAGAGGCCGACAGACAAACAAAGCTTAGCAATAGGCCGCGAGCTAGGCAGAGAGGTTAGAATTGGAATCCAGGACAGCCAGATGCACCGCCAAACTCAGGAACTTCTTTGTTTGTGCAAGCCGAATCTATACGAACATTTACTGAAAGACATTCACTCACTCACTCATTCATTCATTCACTCATTCATTCATTCATTCATTCATTCTAGCACTCTCTGAAGGTCTGGTTGAGGACCCTCTGGCTCCCAGTTCGCCTTATCACCTCGTCTTTTTTTTCCCTTCTTCTTCTGTTACCAGAACCCAGAGCCCCGAAAGGGAGCAGGGACCTCGATAAGTAGGTTCAGGTCCCTTAAGCTCAAAGCTCGCTACTGCTTAGAACCCCCGCCCCCATGCCACCTCACAAATTTTGTAAGAAATGGAAATGAGCTTATTTTATGCTAGAGAAAGATGCACACAACACACTGTCCGAAGCGGCTTGACAATTATTTTAAAGAAGGAGGGGACTGAAGAAAAAGACTTCAAACAGCTCTGTCTCCAGTTCTAATTGGAAGCATTTCAACTGTTTATGTTACAAGAAGTGTCAGGGTCATTTGCTACCGGAGAGCTTACTTTTCATTGGCTGCTTAATTGAGTACCTCGGAGTCCACCCCACGTGGGAGAGGAATTCCTGGCACATTAAAAAAAAAAAAAAAAGTCACACGGTGAGATGGAAAGTCTGGGGTGGATCTGAAGCAGCGAAGGGCCCCCAGCTCCTCATTTGGGATGTAGGATGACTGTGGGAACTTGGGGTGGGGACAGAGATGCTTCTCTGGTTCCTTAAAAATAAATCCAAAACACACATTAGATGAGTGTTATATGTTTTTCCCCGGAATTAAGAAAACGGCCTCTGGCTAGCCACCAGACTGTGGCCTGTCCTTTGAGGAACTGATGTCAGGGGCCTAGGGTGGGGTTGTAAACCTCCTCTCCCGCCATTCCCAACCCCCACCAGCTACTGGCTGGGATTTTTGGGAACCTCTTGTTGGAGCTGGCCAAAAAAGAGAGTCTTCTCCCTCATGGCCAGCTACCTCTCTTTGGTTGCTTCTGTGGTTTTCTTCCTCTGACCTGTTCATTGCTAGAGCAAGCTCACCCCACCCCCACCCCCACCTCCACCCCCATCCATCACTAATCCCAGATCTTCCCCTACAGGCTAGTGCCTCACTGTGGGGTCAGAAGAAGGGGAATTTGTTATTTGTTTAACAAACTTAACATAGTGCTCACTCTGCACCAGATTCCAGTCTAAGCACTGGGCAAATATTAACAAGTTTAATCCTCACCCAAAGAATGAAGGCAGTGCCACTGATGTCACCCACACCGGAGCAGATGGGCAATTGATACTACTCCTTGGTACAATGACTTCCTCAAGGTCACTATGGGGGTTGATGGACTTGAGTCCAGGCGACTCAGCTCCAGAGTCCGCAACTTAAAGACACTTGCCCTGCCAGTCAGGCCTGTAAGAAGAGGCCAGCTCACTTCAGCAAAGAAGGCTGAGGCTCCTGGTGGTGAAGGGACTTCCCACAGTCTCTTAAACCGTCTTCCAACTCTCTAGCTGGGTCACGCTTTGTGACTTAGGGGCACTTGTGAACTCTTTCTAAGCCTCTATTTCCTCTTCTGTTGTGTGAAGAGAATAGCCCTGTCCACCTTGGAGCATTGCTTCCCAGATCAATGGAGATTGTTCAAGTACTACTTGGTATAGCCCTGGCACATTAAGTGATCAATAACAGTTAGCTCCGGTAGCTCTGATGAAGTATCAACAGCTGGGGGATATAGCATCTGGAACATTTCTTCTGTGTGTGTGTGTGTGTGTGTGTGTGTGTGTGTGTGTGTGTGTTCCAGCCAGAGGACAGCAAAGTCCTGACCCAAGCCCATCAGGAGCACTTAGCTCCCTTAGACCCTCCAGGAAAGCCACACACACCTGTCTCCTGACTCTGGAATGTCCATTCTTTTCCATAATCTTTGATAACCTTGGATATCCTACCCCCTGCTGAAGCCAACTGGGAAAGCTTGGGTGTGGATGGGAAAGAAAGAATGGGAGGGGGAGATAATTCAAAGCTAACCTTTGAGGGGTTAGGGCTGGGTAGAGGCAGAAAGAAATCTGACCACCTCCACAGTCCTGTTTTCTAAGAAAAACTGTTGAGTTCATAAAAAAAATATATATATAAAGTAATCTGATTCAGAGGAAATGTGAGTAGTGTGAAGGGATTCTCTGAGGACCTGTTGGGGAGACAGGGCTCAAGCTCAGCTCAGGAGTGTAGACAGAAGCTCTCGTGGGCAGCGGAGACCAAGAGAAGCTGTCTCTCTCCCGCAGCCTTCCAAGGTAGTCTTCCTCCTTTAGAGACTTTCCCTTACCGCCCAGCAGGCTGTCCTTTGGTCCTGAGGAAGAAAGAAGCTAAGCCCTGGGCTTCTCCAAAAACAAGCAAAACAAAACAACAATAAGTAAGCAAACAGACAGACAGATGGACAAAAACCCCTCATCCTCATCCCAAACCTATCTTAGAATTACTTACCCAGCGGAGGATGTCCCTGAAGGCTGGCTATTCAGATGAGGAGTGAGGCGTCGACTCCTTCAGTATTTGTTGCTACAGCTGTAAAACGAGAAGAATGGTGTCGGGGTGCTAGTCCACCAGGAGCTTACAGAGAGCCTACAGTATGCAGTACCAGAATGTGAGAGAAGCCCTTGCCTTTGAATAGACAGAAGGCTATCCGAGTCTGGGCTGCGTGTAGAGCCGCAGAGTTAGAAGTTGGCTCAGGAAATAATACTGGACAGAAGAGTTGGAGTTGACAATGGGGGTAGCTGCCTGTGAAGTGCTTGTGACCTTGGTTGACTGAGAGTAGAGTTCCAGACAATAATACCAAAGCAGCTCAGCTAGGACTCTCTGGAGAGTCCCGGAATATTGGATCTGCTCCGTAGCCTCACTACCTCTGTCCAGAAAGCTCAGGCAACCAGACTGCCAGGTGATGATTTACAAATAGGTTACCATGTCCACCTGGGACTTGGGGGTGGGGGGCAGGTGTGCATTGTAGGCCTGGAATGTGTTTGTTCACCTGTCTTTAGCAGGAGCCTGAGACTGGAAACATTCTCCCTGACACCTCCTCCAAGCTAGGCTGAATTGCATCCTGCTGTTCCCAAGGTGCACTTTGCTGACCTCTATTGACTAATGGCGCCGGGTTTCCATGCCTCATGCTGGAACCGGGTAAATATTTATCGAAGTGATTGGGCGTCCTAATTAAGAGATTTGTGCCGTTTCTCTTTCCTTTTTAAAGATTCAAAGCTGAGGCTTAGGAGATTAAGAAATAGTTTGCTGGTATTAACGCATCCATCTTAGCAAGGGTGGAGAAGAATTACCCATGCCAGTGGCGTGGGGCAGGCTGGTGATGGGCGCTTCAGGGAAGCATGGAGTCTGGATGAAGGCTGGTGCAGAACTCTGGCCCGGTGCGCATGCTCTGTGATGGTGTGGCTGAGCAGTTGGAGGAAAGAGGGGAGGGCATTTGCCTGACAGCTTTTTTCCCCTTCCAGTTCTACTCTCTTTCTGTCCTTTTAATAAGTGGATTTACAAATGTATTTGTCATATATACACAGTGACAGTTTGATTGCTTATCAGGTTTTCGTACCTGCTGGTTCTCAACTGAGGGTGATTTTGCCCTCTAGGGGACATTAGGCAATATCCAGAGACATTTTTTTGTTGTCCCAATTCAAGAACGGGGGTGCACTGTTATCTGGCTTGTGATTAATAATAATAATTATTATTTGTTTATTTTCTCTCACTATTCTTTGTTAGTGTGTATGTGGATGTGAGAGGATGACTTTAGGGAGTCAGTTCTCTCCTTCCACCCCGTGCATCCTAGGAATGGAACTCAGGTAGTCAGAGTGAAGGCTTCTAAGCACACTACAGTGTCAAGAAAAGCCACCACAGCATGGAATCATAACAGTGCTAAAACTAGGTAACTTGTATATTCTGTAGTACTTACTTTGGGTTGCCTTGACAAAATGAAGACAAAAGCAAGGTAAGGAATGAGGGCTTCGTTTTTGGCTCATAGTTTAAGGGTCTAGTCCTTCATGGTGGGGAGAACATGGTGGTGAAAGTCAGGTCTTCTGACACACTGAAACTGATTCTTTCCGTAAAGCAGTCAGGGTTTCCAAACAGACCTCCGGGGAAGTCCTGGGACCTTCAAAAGGTGATAGGGCAGGGAGAAGATGGGGAAGTAGAGATTGTGACCTCAGACACACACACACACACACACACACTTTCTATCAGAATAGCTCTGATTATTATCTTGTCATGTAGACTAACTTAAAGTTCTTTTGGGGGGCCAGGTGGATTCCTGGAGCTTAAAAATAGTTTTAGGGTTTCTGAACTTCCTAGCATCAGTATAGAGGTTCTCGGTGTGACTGCTGAATTCGGAGAGCAAGGCTATAGTTCCATGAGTGGGGATGTGTCCTGGGTGCTTCACACCATCAGCCCTTGTGCTCTCTTCACACATAAAGAGTCTGCTTGTTCCAACCCAGCAGTGCCAATTCCTGTGTAAGGGCCCTACAAGGGAGGGTTCCTGAGGGTTCACTCCTGGAACCATTGCCAGAGAAGTGGGGAGTACCTCTCACCCCAGAACTATTATGGAGAATATCAGGGTTCTTTGTTTTTGTCATTAGTCTTACTTTGTGAGTGTGCACATTCAAGGTATGTATGTCACTTGTGTGCAGGTGTCTGTGAAGATCAGGGGAGGGCATCAGATCCACAAAACATAGATTTACAGGTAGCTGTGAGCTGCCTGCTGTGGGTACTGGCACCTGAACTCCAGTCCTTTGCAAGAACAGAGAGCACTTTTAACCACTGAGTCATTCTCCAGCCCCATGGTTTGGTATGGTTTGGTTTGGTTTGGTTTGAGACAGGATCTCTTAGAACAAAGCCTGGCCTTGAACTTCCAATTCTTCTAGCTTTGCCTCTCAGATTGCTAAGGCAGGCCAAGCTCAGGTCCAGTATGAAATAGCTGAGCGGCCTACAGAGGTTAAGACATGGATTCCATAGAGGAGCCAGCCTTTTCTCTCACCTTTGACAGAGGAGGTTGGAGAGAGACCTAGCTGGGAGTGACTTTTATGAGAGGTCAGGGTTTACACATTGGCCTGAGTAGTTACAGAACAGGTGCCCATGGTCACTGCACAGGCCACTCAGCAGTGTCCTGCCTCCTTCTCGTTACAAAAGATCCCAGTGAAACAACGTCTGTTCTGCTAAGCAAGGCCTGGTGCTTTCAGTTAGATCCCCTAATATATACCCTTGACCTCCTGGCTTCATTATCCACTCCAACCCCATAATGGAGCACCCAAACTAACATACAAGCACATAAATAAATGAATGCAATTAAAAGAGGGAAAGCCTGGGCTGGTGGCATGTATCTTTAATTCAGTGGGGAGGCAGAGACAAGCTGATCTCTGTGAATTTGAATCTAATTTGATCAACAATGAGTTCCAGGCTAGCCAGGGCTATATATCTAAACCCTTTCTCAGAAAAAAAAAATTACTTTAAGGTAATAAATAAAAATAAGGAGGGGACCAGCAAGATAACTCAGAGTGCAAAGGTAATTGGTGCAACAAGCCTGAGACCTGACGTCACTTCCTGAATGCCACAGGAACAGGAGGGAACTGACTCGCAGCACTGTCCTTTGGCCTACAAATGTGTGCTGCTCCCGTCTCTCTCTCTCTCTCTCTCTCTCTCTCTCACACACACACACACACACACACACACACACACCATACCCACACACAAATAAACAGACAAACAAAAAAGCAAACTTTAAGGTCTAACAGAAAACGGTGTCCTTGTGGCTGTGCAGGGACCCTTGTGTGCTACTGGTGGGATTGTAGAGTTGTGCCATGAGGTCAGTGTGGCAGTTAAAAATAGAATTGTCATGGGACAGGGCGGTCTCACTTCTTTTGTATATACCCAAAAGAATTGAAAACAGAATCTGAAAGAGATAGTTGCACAACTGTGTGGGCTATTGCGGCCTTCCTCAGCATGAGGAAGAGGTAGAAGGAACCTAAATGTAGGCCAGAAAGCAACCGGATGGAGAGTATGTGGCACATAGATCCAAGGAGATATCATTCAGCCTTCAAAGAGAAAGAAATCCAGGCACGAGCTACAGTGAGGATGAGTCTCGAGAGGCTGACACGGAGGGGAAGGTGGTCATAGACAAATGTCTTATGGATCGGCTCCCATAAGCTACTAAAGGAGTTGGGCTCAGAGAAGGAGAAAGGGGAATGCTGGTTGCCATGCTGGGGAGGGACACGTTGAGGGGTGCTTAGGGCTACAGAGATTCAGCTTGGCAAGATGAAGAAGTCTGGAAATTAGTGGTGTGACTGTGTATAGTTAACACGATTCTTGGTACATTTAACGGGAAAATTTTATGTACTGTGTGTTTTTACTACACTTAAAATAACAGAGGTACCCTTCTCCTCCTTTGGCGAATGGGTTCTCTGCCATTTTAAGATCGGTTCCTGAAGACCAGGCCTCTCTTATAGCCTTCTATTAGCATAGCCTGTTTCAAATGGGGGAAATGGACATGGTTTCTGGTCCCGGTGTCTGGCCTGGCCTCATACAGTTTTGCTTCTTCTGTTCGTTACCAAGATGCCTTCAGCCTGACTTGGGCCATTGAGACTATATCTTTTCCCATTTTTTTTTAAAACTCTTTTTTTGTTTGTTTGTTGGATTTGTTTTTGTTGTTGTTGTTGTTGTTTTTTGGGTTTTTTGTTTGTTTGTTTTTGGGGGGGGGTTGTTTGTTTGTTTGTTTTTTTTGAGACAGGGTTTCTCTGTATAGCCCTGACTGTTCTGGAACTCATTCTGTAGACCAGGCTGGCCTCGAACTCAGAAATCCGCCTGCCTTTGCCTCCCAGAGTGCTGGGATTACAGGCGTGTGCCAGCACTGCCCGGCTAAAACTATTTTAAAAAGTACATTTAATTTACTTGGAAGGAGCGCTCGTGCACGTGCATACACACACACACACACACACACACAGGTCTCAGAGACCTCATGATAGCATTGTCAGGAGAACAGAGCTGCAAGCTGGTGAAGATTGACACATGAGCTCATCAACACAGGGAGACTGGGAACTCGGGACCCATAAATGAAATGTTAACATACACAATTAGGAAGGGCTCCCCAAAAGGACTGAGAGCCCACAGAAGCCTATGCCTTGGCCCTGGTCCGCTATTGGCTAAGCTGCTTGGCCTGTGTGTTCACACACTATTAAAATCAATAACAACTGGGTGGGTGTCAGGATTGGACTTGGACATATTTGCACAACCACCTCATGGGAGACTGTAGGGCACAAGGACCAAGGTTGCATACATGTTGCTTTGCAGCACCACTAGACCAAAGACCCCAGGGACAGCCTTCAGAGAAGACAGCTACCTCGTCCAAGCTCTTGTCCCCCTGCTCAGGAAAGCCAGCAAGCACCCAGGGACTCCAGGTCAGAGTGCACATAGACAGGCTTGTAACCTCTCCTTGGTTAGAGCACCTTGGAAAGCCTACAGAGCTCCCAGTGGGAGGCCCGCCTCTGTGTGACTTCACCAATCTTCCCCTCCCCCATCCAACTTTCCAAAATGGCACACAGAACCTTTTATACTTTGCTTTGGCCAGGTTTAGCAAATCAAAATGCGGGGCCTCTAGTTTGATCTTTTAAACAATGATTAGCTGTTATTTAGCAGGATGGTATCTCAAATATTGCCTGGGACAAATTCGTACTAAACCAAGGAACAAACCCATTTATTTAACATTCTGATTTGACTGTGTTTTCTTGTTTGCCTGGCAGCTCTCCTCTACCTTAAGTCTTTTAAAACCCCAACAAGTGGCACCCCCATTTTAGAAACAGAAAGCTGGACTTCAGAGTTGTGGTTCTATGTGTGACCTTGATTTCTATGGAAGAGCAAAAACGAAAGCAAGGGTTTCAGGACTTGGGGTGGAATACAAAGGCTAACCCAAGGACGGTTAAGGCACCACCTGTATCTCAGTGCCCTCCCCGCAGCTCCAGAAGAGAGCTCCAGCTCGGGTTTTCCAGCCGGCCTTCCCAGGCAGGGCTGAGCAACCCCCTGGAAGAACATTTTAATCAGCCACCTTGTCTCTGCCTCTCTTGGCCTTTGCTTTCATTGTCAGAGTCTGTGTCAATAGCTGGAAATCCAGGCACAGCCCACGGAGACATCTCCTCCCCATCCCAAGCAGAAATCCCACAAAGGGCAGGACTCCCTCCCCCCTTTATAGGGAAAACAAACAAGTCTGGGGTCTCCCAGGGGCTGTAAGCTTGGGGGGAAGGGAGCAGGCAGCCAGCTGGCTCAGCCTGGCCCAAGCTCCCACCCTCAGTAGCCCCCACTCTTAGCTGCAGAAGTGGATGGGGGCGGCTGCATCCAGCAGAGCCATCCCTCTGGGTACTGCTCTCTCGGCCAGGGTGACCTCTGAACAACGTAGGCATTTCCACTTCCCTGCTTGAAACCCTTCTCTAGCTCCCTGTAGCCACCAGCCTGGACCTTTCATACCCTGGCCTTCCTTCCACCTGGACCCTGCGGAGGGACGACCCCTCTTCCCTTCTGCTCCGAGACCCTTTTCTTCTACAAAGTCTTTGCAGTAGTCACATCTCTTTTGTGCTACCCAAGTGCCCTTGTTGGTATGTGATGACCTCACTCACGGTGTCCTACCCACATGCAACTGGGCATCTGTAGGGCTCTCCTCTAGGAAGTAACATGGATAAAGGTTTACACTGATTGTCAACTTAATGGGATCCAGGATCAGCAAAAAGACAACCCTCTGGCCATGTCTCCAAGGCAAATTCTAGACTTGGTTACCCTGAGGAAAGAGACTCATCCTAAATGTGGGTATCACTAGTCCCTGGCTGCAGACCTGCACTGAGGAAAGAAGGGAAGTCAGCTGAGTGCCAGCATTCCTCTGTCTGCTTCCTGGCCACTTCCTTGGTGTCCCCTGGTCACCACAGCTGCCCTGGTCACAGGGCTGAGGTTACATCTTCCAGGTCAAGATTTCAGTAAGTGTCAGGGAGCAGCAGCGTCAGGACCACGGGATAGCTGGTGACTCTAACAGCCCCATGAGCCTGCCCGGCCTCCACCCTTAGTCTGCTACTCACGGAGGTTGTGGGTACCATGCCCCTGTGCTGCTCCAGTGCCTGCACTGGCTTCCCGATTCTATCTGAGAAAGCTCAAGTCCTTATGTGGTCCAGCAGGCCCTACAGACCTGTCTTGGTGTCTTCTGCCCCCATGACTGGTTCATCCCTGGGTGCTGGACATAGTCCTCCCTATAAACCTTTGTACTGGTTCACCCCTATTTGTAAGGTTTTTTTCCCCCAAACTCACTGAGCTATAATGTCCGCACTCTCCCACTTCCACCACATTCCCGTGGACACTTCAGCTCTGAGCAGGGCCTGCCCTGATCACTCATTGAAGAGCTAAGTCTGCCTCACTCTGTCTTACTCAGCCTAACACCCTGTGACTTCATTTCCGATGAACCGTGGAACTCCCTCCAACTAGCTGACTGTCCTGTGCCCTGGAGGATCAGCCCCACAAGGCCAGTGCCTCCACCTTGTTCACTACTGGAGCTTTAAAGCAGCCCTGGGTGCAGGGAGATGCACTCAGTAAAACATGTAAGCCAAGGCAGGAACTAAATCAACACAGGCCTGAGGCATTAGCTCAGTCACTAAAGCATATGCCGTGTAAATTGGTGATACCTGCACACATGTTAAATGCCAGGTGTGGGTGGCACAAGCCTGTAATCCTAACACTGGGGAAGTAGAGAAAGGAGAGTTCCTATGGTTGATTAGGCAGACAGTCTACCCTAATCAGTAGGCCCTAAGACCTAGTGAGAGATCTTGTTCAAAAAACAAGGTGAATGGTCCCTAAGTAATGATGCTCTAGCTATCCGGGGGCTCTCGCGCGCGCGCGCGCGCGCTCGCACACACACACACACACACACACACACACACACACGAGCATAGAGAAAGGGGGGGAGTGGGTAGGCATGAATCCATTAGGGACAGAGTCCAGGCTGGCCTTCAATAAGCTCAGAGGATGTTATAGGATTAATATGCTGAAATGAATGGACTAGAAACATGAAAGGAATGAATAAAACAGCATCCCCACAATTTGGGGGAGGGCTCCTACATTCCTCCTCCCTGTTCAGGGCTGGGGACAGGACTGAGTGAGCCCTCACTAGATAGAGTCCTAACCTCAACTAACTCAACTTCTTCCTCTGCCCCTGTCTACCCAAGGGAGCGGTAGAGGAGGTTCCTTGGCTCAAGATCCTAGGTTATCTCTCCCCATGAAAGAACTTGGAAGTGTGCTGGTCCAACCTTGTGCTTAATTGTGCAGGAGAGAACAAGAACCCCATATGGAATCAACTAAGGTCACAGGGGCCTTGGTGGTATCCGGCAACTGAATAGCCAGACTCTCATCTAGTAGAGGACTTTCAAATCAGTCGGTGACATGTTTTAACACAGAAGGCTTTACCCAGCATTTTCAATCTTTACATGACTGTGTTTGTATTAAATCACCTTTTGCTGTAGGGAACAAAATGACAGGAAATCTGAGGTGCCTTGAAAAATCTGGCATCTATTTGCATCTTCCACGTTGGCAGATATTTATTAAGGACATATTACATGTAAATCTTGGAGATATAGAAGGGCAAGACACAGCCTTTGCCTCCTAAGAACTCTTTGGTGAGACCAGGAGATGGTGAGAGTTATCCTACAAAGAGCACCCAGATAGGGCTGAGATACAGCTCAGTAACAAGGGCTTACCTAGTGTGTGTGAGACCCAGGCTCTACTCCCTCCATCACAGAAACAAAACCAAGCAACAGCATAATACTCCACAATCACCCAAATGAATTGAAAGCTTTTGTTCTAGAGATGTGCACATAGATATGCCTGGCGACTTTCTTCATTTATTTAGAACTTCCCAACCTTGGAAACAAACAGGATATATGTCCTTCAAGATGCAAATGCATATGCTGTAGTACATACAACTCATGGAATCCTATTCAGGGATAAAAAGGGGATGTATACCCCTCAGCCCTGAAAAGACAGGCAAAAACCACAAATGCAAATCACTGAAGGTGGCTACCAGTCTGAAAGGGATGCACACAGTGATCAGAAAGGGCAAAATGGTGAATGGTGATTGCTGGTGCAGAGGAAGAGGAGGGATGGGGTGGAGCGAGGGGGATATGTTAGGATAATAAACCTGCCCTTGGTAAGATTGTGACAGCTGTCTCTACCGTATAGTAAGGTACCAATGTATGTCATATGCTTGTCAAATAATAGGATGTGCTACACATTTGTCAAGCCCATAGAAGTATTTCCAAAAGGAGTCAGAGAATGTATAACTCCTGTGTAAATTATGGGCTCAGATGATAATGGCGTGTCGGTGTTGACTGATGGACTGAAGCACAGAGGCCCTCTCTAGGAGATGTTGATAATGAGATAAGGGGTGTGGGGGAGTCTCAGGGTATCCTCTGAATCTCCTATGCAGTTTAGCTTTTGATTAAAACAAAAATAGGGGCTGGAAAGTTGGCTCAGGGGGTTAGACTACATGTTGCTCTCACAGTGGATCTGGCTTTGAGACCTAGCACCACGTGGTAGCTCATAACCATCCCTAACCCCAGTTTCAAAGTATTGAACGCCCTCTTCTGACCTTCACAAGTGCCAAGCATGCTTGTGGTGCATATACAGAAATATAAGCAAAAAACTCACACATAAGATAAACAGTTTTTAAAATGTATTAACTAAAGGGGTCTTTTAGTTCACAGCACTATTTCAGAGGTCAGAGGACAGCCCTGTGGAGTAATTCCTCTCCTGAGGAATTGCTGCCAGGCTTGTGCAGCAAGAGCCCTTACCCACTGGACCTAGGGGACCTAACTCAGTCTTTCTACAAACCTCAAAAGGTCTGTGAAAAACTAAAATGTATTAAACTTTTTGTTTTTGAGACTGAATCAATAGAAAGAAGCAACCTGGGAAAGCCAGAATGGATAAACTTCACAGATCCACATCCAGGAAGATGACAGATCATAAAGGCCTCATTTTCCCTATGTCACTCAGTGGCCATGATCTTCATGGAGGATTCCCTTGCAGCTATACTTGTTACAAGCTTGATTCCCTTGCAGCTGTACTTGTTGCAGGCTTCTTCACTACTGAGGCACTTTCTGGGGATCTCTGTGTGTTAGATGTTAAGGATCTTGCAAAGGTATTACCTGGGCCCTCTACAGTTCCTATAGCACTGAGCTATGGAGAGGCAGTTTGCAACCCGAGTATCACAGCAGTATACATAGCTTGAGGCTAGCCTGGGCTACATGAGACAATGTCTCAAAAAAAAAAAAAGCCATCAGCAGTTCTTATGAGGCTCTAGCCCATCATCCATTCTCTCCCAGTTACTTAACACAAGGCACTCTTGGCAGGGATGTTACTTTGCAAAGCTCTGAGTGCAGCAAGCTATCAGATGGTTAACTTTAATTGTCAACATGACACAACCCAGAATCACTTGGGAAGAGAGAGACTTAATGAACTATCTAGATTAGGCTGGCCTGTGGCCATGCCTGTGAGGGATTGTCTTAATGATTCAGTGAGGTGAGATGGTCCACCCTGAATGTGGGCAGCAGAATTTCACAGGCTGGGTTCTGAACTATGTAAAAATAGAGAGAGCAAACTAAGGGCAATCATGTGGGCCCTCATTCTCTTGAAGTTCCTGTTGAGTCGACATCCTCCATAATGGATGAATGTCTCTGTAACCTAGAACTGTGAGCCAGCACAGATCACTTCTCCTCTAAGTTGTATTTGTCCACGGTTTTATCACAGCAACAGGGAAGAAACTAAAGTTAGCTGTGGAAGAAGCAGACGACTGAAGCCACTGCCTATACATGCCACCTGCTCACTAAAAAGCTCATGGCCTCCAAAGACCTACAGGGCCCACCCATGCCAGCAGCTCTGCTGTTCTATGCTATGGCTCAGATCCAATACCTAGCCATTTGTTTGCCTAATGCTACTTATCGAGGCTAAGTGATAGACAGAAGAGGGCATTACACCACAGTCATGGGCAGATGTCCCCACTCAGAGTCCAAAGGAAGCAGTTTTCCAGTAGATCGCCATACAGGTAGGTGGTCTTCTGCTGGGAACACATTTTTCTCTTTAGTTTCACCTCAGCATCAATGGGGCTTCCTTAGAGACTCTGCTTCTGGTCACGCCTGCCTATTTCAGGTCAACATGGGTGGATAGTGCATGTCACATTTCCAAGATGAATAGAGTATGGGGTCTGTGGTAGAGACTCAGGAGCTGATGAGGAGCTAAGTTAAGATCCCCAACACCTACAATAGAAATCTGGTTGAGGCAGTAATCCTAATAGTGGGTGAGGGTGGGGTTAGAAGGTTTCTAGGGGCTTGGAGGGCTAGTCAGTCTGGCCAGTGGGTGAGTTCTGGTGAGAGACTGTCCTGGTTAGGCTGGTTAGGTAGGTACACTGTAGCTCTCTTCAGACATACACCAGATCCTCAGATCCTATTACAGATCATTGTGAGCTACCGTGTGTTTGCTGAGAATCAAACTCAGGACCTCTGAAAGAGCAGTCAGTGCTCTTAACCACTGAGCTATCATCTCATTTTATGCCAGCATGATGCAAGATGTGGGAAGAGGGACTCTCAGTTGAGAAAATGTCCCAATAGGCTATGCCCTGTGGGCAAGTCCAAGGTACATTGTTTTGATTAATGATTGATGTGTGTAGGCCCAGATCACTGTGGAATATGATGCCAACATTGAGCTATTGGTCCTAGATGGTATAAGAAGGCAGTCTGAGCAGGTCTGAGGAGCAGGCCAGCAGCACTCCTCTGTAGTCTTGGCATCATTCCCTTTACTTCCATTGCCTTGAGTTCCTGCTCTGAAGAAATTCAATGATGGAGTGTGATCCGGAAGTGTGAGGGAAAGAAATGCATTCTTTCCAAGTTTCTTTGGGTCAAGGTTTTTATCACAGCAGTAGAAACCCTAACCAAGACAGAAATCCTGTCTAACAGAGAGAGAGAGAGAGAGAGAGAGAGAGAGAGAGAGAGAGAGAGAGAGAGAGAGAGAGAAAAGGAAGGAAGGAAACAAAAAGTAAAACAAAAAACAAAGCAGAGAATGACGGAGGAAGACAACTAGCCATGACCTCTGACCCCCACTCACACATGCTCTCTCTCTCTCTCTCTCTCTCTCTCTCTCTCTCACACACACACACACACACACACACACACACACACACAGGAGTGGGGGAGGGGGAGAGGCAGGAAGGGGCCTAGGGCAGGACAGGTGAGTGAAGTGCTCGCTGGAAACTTGCCCTGCCCTTTTTCTTGTCTGCTCTATCTGGGGCTCTCCCTTCTTCCTGCATCCTCCTGCCCAGGACAGACAATTCCCATGTTCAGCCTTGCTGCCTTCAAATCCTTGCCTGTCTCTCAGGAGCTGCAGCCGCCACACATTCTTCCTCTCTTGTCATTAGGAATGTCTCAGCTGCCCTCCAAGCCCAGCTCTGTGTTTTTAGCAAAGCCCCTGGAAGTTGCAACCCACATTCTTATCTCTGGCAGGTCCTCCCCATATTTCTGAGCCTTCTCCTTCTCCAGAGTCTTCTTTTCCCTCCCCGAGGGCTCCACTTTGTCTTCTAAATCCCTCTTTCCTGCCACTTGTAAGTGCTGCTTCTGAACTGGGACCTGTTGGCCACTTCAGTAAGAATCAGTGGCCAGCCAGCCAGAAGCAAAGGTCTCTCTCTTTGGGAGTTCTGTTCAAATCTTCCTCATTAGCATTTCCTTGGAGAATTGTTTTTACTTATGAGTATAAAACTTTGCCTACCATCCTTATAGTCTTGACAAGTTGTGATGTTAATTTACTCTTCCCTGGCTTGTCTTCTAGACTGGCTCTAGGATGGGAACAATTCTGTCTTCTATATCCTGGCAACCCAGTACCAGACACTTCAGCCTCAGAACCTTTCTCCAGATGGCCGTAGTGATTGCACGCTGCCCCACTCAGCTGTCACTGAGGACCACTCCCTGCTGGCTGTGCCTCCTTCTCACCTGTAAATGGGGAAAGCAGGGCCCACCTGTCCTGTTGGGTTTTAAGCCCGTGGTAAGGATCAGACATCATGGGCTGTTGGGTGCTAATGTGTGTTAGTTTTTGTGACTGTCCAAATGCCACTTAGTTCCCTATGTCCCTTCTCTGTGAAGAGGCAAAAGGCCTTTCAGGTGGTAGAGGAGAAGCAGAGAGAGTGATATCTGTGTAATAAAGATCACAGTCACAGCCAAATAATAAGAACCGAATGCAGCCTTTATTTAGCACAAAGTCAGATGCTATCCCAGACTCTGGGCTCCTAGAAAAAAGCCCAATTGTGGCCCTCGGATTTACAGGGAACAAATCAGGCAGAGAAACCAGCTTATTCCAGCAGCAAAGATGGAATCAAGGATTAGACATGGTTGTTGTTTTGAACCAGATCTCATTAGCCCAGGCTGGCCCTGAGCTCACTATATAGCTGAGGGTGATCTTGAACTTCTAATCCTTCTGCGCTTGCCTTCTGGATGCTGTGACACCACATCCAGTTTATGCAGTACTGGAGAGAGAACCCAGAGCTTCCTGCGTGCTAGGCAGGAATTCTGCCAAATGAACTCCATGCCCAACCCTTCTGCTTTGACAGGACTTTGCCAAGGCCCCCTTAATCTAATATCATTACCAGTTAATTTCAAGACTGTTGAGTTTGCATCTAACTGTATGACTTTGCCCCAGTGGGTGGCTGGCACTGAAAGTCCAGAGGCAAATGAGATTGATCCTGGAGGTACCAGTGGGGACTGGACAGAAGAGGTCAGCACTCCAGCTGCCCTACCCAACCTTGTGCAGGGGGCTTTGGGTGTGTATAGTGTGTGTGTGTGTGTGTGTGTGTGTATCTGTGTATGTGCACATATGTATGTATATATGTGTGCGTATGTGTGAATGTACATATATGTATATTTGTGTGTATACATATGTGTATATATGTGTATATGCGTATGTGTGAATGTGTATAATATATGTATTTGTGTGTGTGTATATATATATATGTATGTATATATGTATGCATATATTTGTACATATGTGTATATGTAAGACAGATAGAGATATATAGTTTTGGGAAACTCTTGAGGTTCCAGAGGGATCATCCTTGCTATTTGTGCTAATCTGGGACAGACCTAAAGTCCTAGAACCCTAGAAAATCAGACCAGAGGCAGCTAGCTTCTCTGTCTCCAGACAGTCCTGGGTTACTTGCATTGGTGCCGGGCTCTGGGCTCAATGCTAGGGATACTATGGCGTCTAAGCGGTCTACACCCCAACTGCCCCTTCCCACTCCTCCACTTGCCTCAGGACCCTGTGGACGCTAGGCCTCTTTCTTGTAGAAACTAAGGTGGTTGGTGGGTACAACAGGGACTCAGGTCACACTCAGGTCACACGCTTTCAGCCTGTGGGTCTGCCAGGGAAGGTGAAGGAGAGAGCAACCCCTCTCCACCCTCTCTCCTGCCCTTACCGCTTCTCCTTTCTACCTGATTCTAGGAGCCAGGATCTCATTATCTCCAGTGATGTTGAGGGATAATAGGCTACACTTGAAGGCTGCTTTTCATCTTCAAAGCCCTTGGCAGACTGTTCATTAGCCTCTCCACCCCCACCCCCCCCAGCCGCCCCGTGATAGAGATAAGTGCTCTTGGGTTGGGAGAGGCACCCAAAGGAGACCAGGGACTTCCCCTAAGGATACAAGGCTGAGCAAAAGTCAGAGGGGAAAGGCATGGAGCCTTGGATTCTGGAACCTTCTCTTTATGGACAATGAGTCCTTGGGCTCCTTCTTTCCTGGTAGGAGGGTGAGATAGCTTGGGGCAGGAGGAGGTCAGATTCCAAGATGACTGAGGTAGGATCCAGTTCTAGAGATGCCCCGCCCTTTTACATGGCAACAGTGTTGCATCTGCAAAGTTCGGACTTTATGACTGTGCAATCAACTTATAAAAGAAAACATATCTTATAAAAGAAACCCTCATGTTTTAAGCAATTTAATGACCTTGTATTGAATCACCTTCTTAGCTATCCTCTGATGCATGTGGTCATCCGACACAGCTTGGGCAGGCCTGCTGCTTAGTCTATTGCTTCTGTAAAGAGGAGACACTGTCTAAGCTCCGACTGGACCAAGGCCAAGGAGGTGACTGGCACTTCTCTCAGGGCTTAGGGTGGATGGCTGTGAAGATTGGTGGGGTGGGGCAGAGGAAACTTGATGATTGAGAGAGACCAGTTGGATGGGAATGGGTTCAAAAGCAGAGATGGGCTCCAGTGCTTCCCCGTCTACCCCAAGGCCAACATGAAGTATCATCTATCTGCACACTGCCAAGGGAGGTTACGTCTGTCTGCCCAGCTTCTTTTATTGAGCCAGAGAATCAAAGAAGATAGAGAGGACCCAGGCAGGTCTGGCTTTTAAGTCTCCCAGAAACGGGTCCCCATCTCCAACACGCCACTCACTCAGAGACAAAGTCAACATAGCCCTGGGAGGATTGAGCAAGGTTCCTTGTGTGGCATCTGTGGTGGCCTGAGTTGCCAGGAGCTGTCCAATGACCTGAGCCAGGGATGTGGGATGAGTCCTCAGGCCCTTGATCACTGTAGGGGCGGGCTTAGGTGAGGGACGCTGAAGCTGCTTTACCGGCCTCTGTCATAGGTTGCTATGGGGCCCGAGAAGGAGAGCTGAGATGTCCCCCATCCTTGAAGGCCATTCCTTAACATTCTGGTTCCTTCTATATTTCAGAGCCAGAAACTGCTTTGTACACATCTTTTACCCTACCCAGGGCGCCAAGGAAGCTATTTAACAATAACTTTAAAAACATTTTTACATTTATTCATTTTATTTTATGGGTATCAGTGTTCCACCTGCATGGATGTGTATACTGTGTGTGTGACTGGCTCCTGAGGAGGTCAGAAGAGGGTCCCTGGCACTGGAGTCACAGTAGGTTGTGAACCACTGTGTGGGCTCTGGGAATCGAACTTGGCTTCTCTGCAGAGGGAACGAGTGCTCTTTAGCTGCTGAGCTATCTCCTCAGCCCCATTAAAGATAATTTAATTCTTCATGCTCTTTGTCCAAACCCACTAAAAGCAGGAATTAAATAAAATGTGGGGCACATATCTGTAATCCCAGCACTCCAGAGGTATAGGCAGGAGGAAAGAAGTTCTAGTTTAACTACCTAGTGAGTTCATGGCCAGTCTGAGAAACAACCTTCCCAGTAAGTAAGTAAGTAAGTAAATAAATAAATAAATAAATAGTAAGGAAATAAGGTCTCTGCTTTCCCCATCTTTCCCCCATATCCATCTCAGTATCTCAGTCACAGTAGGAGATAGTGTTTGTTGAATGAAAAAATAAATAAATAAAACCCTCCACTGGCCAGTATACAAGACCACGCCCAGGCATATTAAATGAGAATACAATTATCAATTGAATGGGCTTCCTTCAAAAGAGCCACGTATCCTGGAAGCGTCTTTCCAGACGCCCAGATGGCAGGGCCTGGGAGAGTTCCGAGTTATTCCTATTGAAACTGTTTCCTCTCAGAGGTCCAGAGTTCAAAAGCAAGGCATTTGCCACAAACAATTGGGCCAGTGTGAGAGGATGTGGCTGGCAGGGCTCCAAGACCTCGTGGGACTCCGAGAAGTTACTAATGCAAATAGAAGGGAAAAGACTTATCCCCAGGGCAAATGTGGTCACCCAGAAATGCAGCCTTTGGCGACAGAAAGAGAAAGAGAAGGTCAGGCTCTGTGCTTTGGGGAGAATGTCCTGGGACTTTGGAGGGAACTGAGGACTTCAGTCAGGAGGTGTATCCCTCAGCAGGGAGCTGGGTCTCAGATAAAGGTTTCTATCTTTCTCACCTTTGTCTTAAGACTGAGGGTAGTGGCATGTGACCGTGTTCACGTGAATTAGTCAGTGGGAGAGGACTTCAGGTGCTCTGATCTACTACTGTCTGCTTAGTCCCCTTGAGACAGGGTCTCACTGAAGCTGGAGCTCACTGTTAGGGGGTGATGCTGGCTGGGATCCCTGGTTTCCACTCCTCAGTGCTGGAGTTACAAGAGGGTCACTTGGCTTCCACATGGGCACTGGGGATTTGAACTCAGGATCTCATGCTTGAACAGCAGACACTCTTATCCACAGAGCCATCTCCTAGAGCTCAGAACGAAGTTTCTGCTCAGCGAACTCTGACTCATTTCCCAAGGGAATTTCTCCAGTTCAGAGTTCTGTGCAGGCATACCAAGGAATTTTCCTGATTGGTGCACTGACTTCAGAACGAAGCTCCTTTTCTCATGAATTGAGAAGAGCCCTCTACTGAAGGTAGATAGTATCCGCGAATGACCTTCTGCTATGACATTTGTCCCCCCATTGCTGACTATGCACATGGTCTTCCCAGCCTTGGTCCACACCTTCCCTCCGTCCATCATTATCCACCTCCGATCATCATCCATTGTATGAAGGCTTTCTCTTCTCACCACAATTAGTAGGGACCCAGAGAGTAAAGAGAAAGAGGGGGCAAAGAGAGTACTTGGAGTTACCTGGATGTTTGTCTCTAAGCATGCATTGAGCATCCGGTACCAATCAACATTGCTTAGCCGAGGTGCTGTGCTGAACTCGCTGCATGTGCGCATGCTCAGTCCCCTCCCCACGCCCCAGCAAAGGATTTCATTCCTACTCAATTTTAAAGTTGTGTGTGTGTGTGTGTGTGTGTGTAGGTGTAGGGACAGTGTGTGGAGGACAGAAAACTATGGCGTTCTCTCCTTCTGCCTTTATGTGAGTCCCAGAGTTTGAATAGATGTCACCGGGCTGGCCCTGCGAGCTCTTTCACCACTGAGCTGTCTTGTGGGTTTTCATTCTCCTTTTAAAGCCCACGCTGTGGTAGCGACTGCACTACACTCCTGCTTCTCCTTCCGGGCACAGGGTGGAATTTCACTTCTTGACCCAATGTGCTTTGGTGGAGCCATGGGGACAGTTCCAGCCAATGATGTATGAGAGGAAGTAGCCGTCTTTCTAGGGTGACGAGCACTTCCTGTTTCTTCCTGAATGGTGACAGGCCAGCAGTGCTTGACGAGGTGGCTGTTTCCCCAGCTTTCTTTTTGCCAAGTGCCTCCTGACCTAGGATACAGAGAGAATACTAGTGAGCAAGAATTTCAGTTTGATTACTTATACCATGGAGGTCTGGACTTGTTTCATCCAGCCCACGCTGACCAAGGCCTGGTTAGTGTTGATTGCTTCCATGACAGGATTTGGAATTACCTGGGAAGGGAGTCTCAGTGAGAGACTGGAGACCAGAAAGGCCTTTCGGGATGACTGTTGCCTTCATCAGGGTATTTATCACAGCAACCAAACCCCCAAAACCAAACCTTGTGAGGATCTGGATAGCTCTGGGAATGAGGTAGCGTTGATTAAACGTTACTATTGAAAGTCAAGAGGGCCCAGGCAACTGGGCTCAGTGTTGTTGCCTCTAGGATGCCAGGGATGGGTCTCTTTTGGTCCATCTGGAAAGATAAGCTCTGAAACATGTGCTTGGCATATGCAGAAATCTTTTGGCTTTCCTGCCCTGTGCATCCACAGTGGCCCCACAGAATGAAGCAGGGCAGGGCTGGTGGGAAGAGAGGCCTTCCAGGAGGGCCTTCTCGACACCTATTGCCCCCCCCCCCCCCCCCCCGGCTTCCTTGTCTTTTTAAATGACCATGAAACAGCTCCAAGACAAGTGCCAGCTAACAAGGTTAAAGGAGCCTTAAAAACAAATGATGCCCCCCCACACACACCCAATTCGATACTGAGTAAAATTTGTCACTTCAGTAAGCATTTTATTGGTAATTACAGAGTTACTTTATTTGCATATTACAGAGCTGTGAGCAGCCCCAGCGAAGATACTTAATGTCCCTGAGCATCTTGGAGGGAATTACTCAACCCAGACAGGGAGAATTCAGTAATTATTCCCTTAAAACTAGAATTCGCTAATAACTTTGCAGTAGATCACTTTATTTTTTACTACCCAATAAAGCAATTAAATAATAAGCAATTAAGTGCCAAAGTGACTCTGCAGAAGGCCTGGCCCCAAATGTGGCCTCTATTGCATTTTGAAGGGGCAGTTAAGCCTTAACTTCAGAAACACCAGAATTAGGAACCAGTTAGAAAAGGCTGACACCAGGTTTTCCCCTCCCATCTTTAGCGTGGGATCCAGGAGCCCAAGATGGCTGAAGCGCCTCCTGTGCTTGGGGTAGGGGCCAGCTGTCCACCCAGAGGCCAAGCCTGCAGGCCCGGGAATCCAGCTGTGCTCACACGTGGCTCCACACGTGTCATACAGGCAGCTTGGACAGGCAGCTCAGCCTGTCCAGGCCTTCAGGTTCTGATGGGTATAGTGAGGCTCCTGAAGTGTGGGTGTCACCTGGGGACTGTGGTGATCATGATGTAACTGAAGGAGGACCTAGAAGAGAGGAAGTAGTCAGGGAGTGTGCAATCCACTGTGTGGCCCAGGGCCCACTGCCACACCAATGACAACTGGGCCTCTGCCAGGGAACCTTATGAAAGGAGAGAACCGGAAGGTGATCCCTCCCTCCGCAAGGTGTGGAGTGGCAGGCAGGCAGGAGCACTTCTTCCATGATTCCTTCACCTTCTGGAATCTAATCCTAGCCTTCATGAGCAGGTGCTTCAGGAGGTCTGTGAACACTCACTGGGTAACATCATCATCCTCATCATCCAGAAAATGTGTGAGTGTGTGAGTGTGTGTGTGTGTGTGTTTGTGTGTGTATAGATCAGAGTACAACTTCTGGAAGTCAGTTTTCTCCATTTACCATGTAGGTTCCAGGAACTGAACTTAGGTTAATAGCCTTGGCAGCAGCAAGCACCTTGACCTGCTGAGCTATCTTGCCAACCCCACACCGGGCTCATTACATGTAAGACAAGAAGGAGGATACCTAGCTGAGGGCCCAGTTGCCAAGTGTCTCCCATCTAAATGCATGCCTCATCTGCATAGCTTCCTGTCAGGCAGGGTTCTTAAAGTTATCTTTCAGTGGACATGATCTTGCCCTCAGAAAGGAAACGCCACAATGTCAGGCTGGTTCTCTTCATTTCTGATGGCTGCTTCCTCCCTCGGCAGTGGTTTGGAACACTCAGTCTCCCTCTCTGTTAAGTATTTAATGACTTGAAAACAAACACTGGAGGAGATGCTACCTCAGGCCCAGAGTGTCTGCCGTCCTGCTCTTTCGCTCTTTCGGTGGTGGCTGAGTTCACCCTCTGTGTTATCTGTCTGCCAGGTCTGCTCAGCTGTGGTATAGTGATGAATAATGTAAAATGCTATTCCAGGAAGGAGAGAAAGAACACATACATCTTTAAAAAGACTTGCTTTCCCACCTGCCTCCAGACCAGGCCAGATGACCCCGCCCCCACACCAGCCAGATGACCCCGCCCCCACACCAGCCAGATGACCCCGCCCCCACACCAGGCCAGGCGATTTTGTCTCCAGGGAAGGTTGGGTAAGAAGAAAGACCTCATGACTTGGTCACAATATTAAAGACAAAGACAGTCCCCTGCACAGGAATAGCCCTGAGGCCTGCAGACCATTTTCCAGTGCAGTGTTTCTTGACAGCATACCTAGGAGGTTTCTCTTTTTCTCTTTTCATCGTGTGTGTGTGTGTGTGTGTGTGTGTGTGTGTGTGTGTGTGTGTGTGTGAGAGAGAGAGAGAGAGAGAGAGAGAGAGAGAGAGAGAGAGAGAGAAGTATGCGCATGTGCAGGTGTTTGTCTTTATCACTGTCTGATACTTTGCCTTGATACAGGGTCACACATTTAACTGGAAGCTTGCTATTTCAGCTAGCCAGTGAGCTCTTAGGATCTGCCTGATTCTCCCCCACCCCCAATACATGCCCAGCTTTTGTGTGTGTTGGTGATTTGAACTCAGGTCCTTGTGACTGCAGAGCAAGTGTTCTTATCCATGAAGCCATCTTCCCAGTGCGACCTTTGACTTTCAGGTGTTGGCCCACATCAATAAGCCCTCTTAGCCTCAGAGTCTGAGCAGGGTGCCACGCCAGTGGCTCTTTATGATTCATGGTGGCCTTTCTGAGACCTCATGTTGCTTTGTAAACTAACAACTTACATCTCAGAGCCAGTGGGGAGGAGGAAGGATGTTTGTATGTCAGTATCAGGGAAGGGCATAAATATATACAAAGTATATATTTATACTGAAGGTATATACAATATATACCTTCAGGGTTAGCGTGTGCTTAGCATGCATGAAAGTCCTGGCTTCCATCCTCAGGACCAGGTCACCACAAAAGTGCTCTGCCTCTGATCACATCACGAGGTCTCCAACCCTCTTAGCTCCGAGGACTGGAATTGTGAGGGGTCATGGCTGCTTCCCCTGGTGTTAGCAGTCGTCCTCTGACCAGTGTGCAGCCTTTGGCCAGTCTAGCCCTTGCTTTCCCCAAATGCAGAGATCTCCCTTTAATACTACACTGAGGGCTGGTGAAATGGCTCAGTGGTTGGGAACACTGGCTGTTCTTCCGAAGGTCCTGAGTTCAGATCCCAGCAACCACATGGTGGTTCACAACCATCCAAAATGAGATCTGACGCCCTCTTCTGGACTATCTGAGGACAGCTACAATGTACTTACATATAATAAATAAAGCAATTGTTTAAAAGAAAATGATGCTACACAGAAGTCAGAGTGCATACTCAAGTAGGGACCCTGCCAAGGTCCAAAGTCAGAGGCTCTGGGAATCAGCATATTGGCAGACTGAGACCTGGTCCCCGAGGCTTTAGTTGTCAGCTGGCGTTGCGGATGGGCCTTGATTACTGCAGTGCAGTCAGGTCACCGCAGTATCACACACTCCCCTAAAAGCAAGGCCGATTTTCATTCCCCTCCATGGTAATATTGTGAAGGACTTGAAACTAACCAATCAACTCCTCCTCTGCCGCCCAGCCAGAGAGCAACAGAGACCGTCGCCAAGCCAAGCTGGCGGTTTGGGGCAGAGGACAGAGGCAGTAGATGTTTGGGCTGGACTAGGAAGGGGTCACAGATGCCTCTCCATGGAGACTGAATCTCTGCAGTAGCCAAGTCTGGGGGGGGGGGTTCAGCAGAAGACACACAGAAACCTGGAGAAGTATCACAAACTGGCATGGAAAAACCTCTGGGGAATGATCTAACACAAAGCCTCAGGGTTCTCCATAAGAGATGACTGTGAACTGGCCATTGAACAAGTGGTGACATCTTCCTACATGCCCACACCATGCCACCTTTTTGCAAAGATCACCCCAGTCTCAGGGCTGTCAACTGTGCGTGGTATGTGGCTGGTCCATTCACCTGACGATTCTGAACTGTGCCCTCTTATGTCTTATTTGTCATCCATCTCTTCTATGAGACTGGTCTTTACAGTCCTAGCTATATTTTAGACTCCTTTTTAAGGTGCAGGGTCTTGTTGTGTAGGTCACCTTCAGACTGCTGAATGCTGGTATAGGCCTCTATACCTGATTGGTCTTTTCTGATTTTGCTTCAAGAATCTCTTCAGTAAGATCTGATCCTGTCTCCTACCCTGCCCTGTCCTGTCCTGTTCTGTCCTGTGTCCTGCCTAGTCCTGTTCTATCCTTTCCTCTCTTCTCCTCCCTTCCCCTTTCCCACTTCCCTCCCCTTCCCCTCTGTGGGATGTGGTGTGTGGGTGCGCGCTTGTGTGTGTGTGTATGTGTGTGTGTGGTGTGAGGGTTGGGGGAAAGTTTTATAGTCTCTGTGGCCCTTCCAGGCTGGGCTGGTGTTTCAGTGTTTCAGGTCTGCTGTAGGCAGGAAAGGGTATCCTGGATGAAAGAGAATAAAGACCAGGGATTGAGAGCCAGGGGGACACATTTACAACCTGGAAATCCAAAGCCCCATAGCCTACCCTAGAAAGGAATCTTTGTGGGTTAAGACACTGACCTTGGATGGCCATTCCTTGCCTATGGGTTCCTTTTGCTATCTCTCTGGGAAGCTAGCTGGCCTCCACATGGCCCGTCCCCGCCTTGCAGACAGCCTAACTGGAGGCCAAGGCTGAACTGAGCCGCACGCTGGTCTCCATTCACAGATGGCTGGTCTGGAGGAAAGCACATTTGTACCCCGAGGAGTGTCGCAGATTTTCAGGACCCTCTTCCCAGTGTGGCTCGTGTCATATTACCCACGCGCAGGCTCTGAGCACCCTGGTCCTCCCGAGCACCTGCTTCACAGAGGAGCAGGTTCAGTCTTGATTGTGCCCTAGAGACTGCTGGAACCTTCTGGTCCCAGGCCTCACCCTCGCTCGCCACATGACATCAGGGTCCTGTCACAGCATCTGGCTGTTTGTGAAGTATACCGCCTGATTCAAAGGGGCTGTCAAGTTTAAGAAGTACCATTTAAGAGAAAAAAAAAAGAAAACAAAAAACACAAAAACTATTAAGCAGTGTCCACTTCTACCCTCTTTGGCTCTCCCAAGTTCGTGCAGGCTTTGTATCTGTTTATAATGACTTTATAAAGGTGAAGATCCGCATATGAGAGAGAATGTGGGGTTCTGTTCTTTTGAATTTGGGTCACCCTGTTTAATGCTATTCTTTCCAGTGATGATGAAGGACATCCCTGGGGAAGAAAAAATAATGGGAGCAGAGCAGTGGGTGGGCAGGACTCACCTGGGGACAGAGGTAGAAGGGAGTAGGTCAATGAAGAAGAATCACAAAAACATACTTTGTTCAAAAATGCCTTGATCTCTAATACCTTAAATGCTGAGTTAAAAATTTTAACTTAAAGAATAAGTAAAATCGAACACACGTGTATATGTACGTGTACACATAGACAAAACACCTGAAAACGTGTTTACAAAATAAGGGAGAGAGTGATCAAGTAAGACTTGATGTTGACCTCTGGCCTCTATACATGTGCAGAAACATACGCAAAAGCACCCATATACAGATATACATACCCTCCCCCACAACATGCTCACCAGACTCTCCTATCTCTATATCCCTTACCGGCAAACCCTGTGATGTTGGAATTACAGGCATGTCCCACTGTGCCTAGTTTACATGGTACAAGGGTTAGAACTCAAGGTTCAGTACTCTACCAACATCTATAGCATCAGCTCTAAGTTTATCTTTTTTACACCAAGAAGAAAAAGAGATGCTTAGAAGGTTCGAGCTCTTTTTAGAGTGGACGATGAAGCAAACGGTCCCAGTGCATCATCACAGGACTGAGACCCAGACCACGGTTCCCTGAGTTCCCAGATCAGTTTCATCCCACACGTTTGCTGC
The DNA here is from genome assembly GCF_947179515.1 of Apodemus sylvaticus. Lineage (NCBI taxonomy): Eukaryota > Metazoa > Chordata > Mammalia > Rodentia > Muridae > Apodemus > Apodemus sylvaticus. The sequence goes on from NC_067478.1 coordinate 67,701,150, forward strand.
ACACTTGCTTGTGATCCTAGGAAGTAGACAAATGGGACACTGTCTCTTCTGGGACTTCCTTTCCAGTGGGGAGCCAGGCTGTAAGTAAACAGACAAGTGCCTGCTTGGCAATGGTAGTGGGGGCACCTGGGCCAAGACCCCTTCTTTTCATGCTTCCTTTATGTGAGGAAAATCCACTGATGAAATGTTCCATCTCTGGGTCTACCTAAGAACAAAATGAGACTTTAAAATAAAGCATCTCTTTGTCCTTTTACCCCCATACTGAACCAGGAAAAAAAATGGCAAATGAAACATCTTTCTATTATACTTTTCTTTCCCATTTCCTTTCAAGGCAGGAGCTCATGTAGCTCACGTATACCTGAGGATGAACGTCTGAGCCTCGTGTCTTCACCTCCCTAGTGCTGGAATTACAGACATACACCCGAAGTCAGTCTGTAATTCAACTCAGGGCTTCCGATGTGCTATACAACAAACACTCTTCCACCCAAGAGACACCTTAACCCCAGAGCTCATTCTTCATATATTTTAAAACTATGTGATGCTCCAAGGATCTGTGACCTTTTCAGGATGTGAGATGAGGCAGAGTGTCCCTGGGTGGCATGATGGGTATGCTATGCTTACTAATTGTGGAAGAGAAAGGAACTTGCTGTTTCATTACAAATGAGCTACAGGGTCCCATGGCACTGAGGCAACGCTGACTGGATATGTCACTTTGATTGGAAGTAAAAATCTTCCCACTGTACCAAGGGGCTTTGCCCTTAGGCAAGCTTGCACCAGGTCCCAGCAGCCTGAGGCGCCACAGGGTGTACTTCAAATACAGGCTTTTGGGTGTGTGTGTGCGTGCGCGTGCGTGTGCGTGTGCATAGAGTCACAAAGACTCCAATTTGAGAATCCATAGAACGGTAACACCTCATTTAGCTAGTGTCATTAGGGAATGAGGGGTTCCACGTAAGTGAGTTTTCCAGATAATTGAACTTTATTCCCCCAAGAGCCAAAGCTTAAAAGACATTAACCACGTTGACAGAAGGCTCTCCTAAGCATGTAGCACTGCCTCCAGACCCTGGGCACCCAGACAGCGGTTTGGCAGCTTCTCAGCAACTGGGGTTGGACCCTCCACATCTGTTTCTGGGTTGGGTTGAGTTACAATGGCTTCGAGAAGGGTGGTTCTCAGCCCAAGCTGCACATTCAAACCATCCTGGGAACTTTGAGGGCTCCTGATGCCCATGCTAACCTCAGGCCGCTTAAGCCTGAGTCTCTGGGTGGCAGACTAAGGCCACCATGAGGGTTTACCACGGTTTCCCTGACGATGCCAGCATGTAGACAAGTTTGAGGAGTAGTGTTTCCCTCCAGTAACGTCTAGGGACCTGGGCTGTACAGTACTTACCTCAGATTCATGAGGACCTGAGTCTGATCTTTAGAAGTCACATAAAAAGCCAAGGTACAAGGGGCTAGAGAGCTCTCCCTCCCAGTGCCTGCTGTTTCTGCAAAGGACCTGAGCTCTTTCCCCAGCACCCATGGTGAGTGGCTCACAACCAGCTTGGGGACAGGGCAGGATGTGGAACACTCTTCTGCCATCTGGCCTTTGCTAGTTCTCCCCTGCCCTCCCCCCTATAAAGCCAGGGGTGGTGTCACATCCCTGCAATCCCAGCTCTGACTTGGAGACAAGGAGATCCCTGGTGTTTTCTGGCCAGCCTAGCCTAACCTAATGGGTAGTCACCAGGTCACTGGGGAATCTTGTCTGAAAACAAATCAAAACAATGTATTCAACTAAGCAATACCCTCTGCCTTTCCTATATTCATACACATGCATGTGAACCTGCAAATACATGACCAGACACATGTGTTCACAATGCATGCACATACATCATCTAACATAGCATCCAAGTGCTCCTTGGCCCAGGTGTCCTGTATCCTTAATCCCTGTGGTTTTCTGGTAATCTCAGAACTACTTTTTAGATGGGGACAGTGAGCCTCAGCACAGCAGGAGCTGGCCCATTCTTTTAGCTCGGCAGCAGCTGAGCTGGGATCTTTAGCTGCCCCATCAGCAAGCTCTGCTGTATGACAACCCTAGCGAATGCTCCATCTGAGTCATGATCTCTCCTTGCTTTGGATTTCTGTGCTTCCTCCCTCCCAGTCAGTTCCTGGCAGTATCTCCCTCTGCAGACTATATGCCTGCCCAGAGGCCTCCTCACCATCCTGGTGTGTGTGTGTGTGTGGGGGGGGGGTTACAGGTGCACGTGCACATGCCCATGTGCGTATGCACAGGCCAGGGCAAGATGCCAGGTGTCCTCTTTCACTCTCGGCCAGCCTTATCCCTCTGAGACAGGGTCTCTTTTGGAACCTGGAGCTAGGCTATGGACCCATAAGCCTAGCAATCACCCTGTGTCTTTTATTCCTACTGCGAGAGTTCCAGCCGTGCAGGTAGCCATGCTGACTTTTTAGGTAGGAGCTAGGGATTGAAACTTTGGTCTTCACACTTACTCAGCAGGTGCCTGTACTCAGCAAGCCATCTCCCCATCCCCCATGTCCACCATTCTGAACCAGAGGTTCTGGCCTGCCTGTGGTTGGGGAGACCAGGGTTTTCAACTAAATAGCTGACACTCCAGGGCTATACCCGACCCTCCTCTCCAACTCCGGGATTACAAATTTAAAAAAAAAAGTTTATTGTTATTATTTTTTTAATGTGAAGTATGGAAATTGAACTCAGGTCCTAATGCTCACATGACAAATACTTTATTGACCGAGTCATCTTTTCAGCTCCAAAAAGGTGCCTGAGCTCGGGGCAAAAACTCCAGAAAGTTGGTAATTTTGCTTAGTGCGCTGGTTGGGTTTTTGTCAACTTGACACAAACCTAGATATATCCTGGAAGAGGGAATCTTAACTGAGAAAATGCCTCCATAAAATTGGCCTGTGGGCAGATCTGTGGGCTATTTTTTTGATTAATGATTGATATGGGAGAGCCTAACCCATTGTGGGTGGTGCCACACCTGGGCAGGAGGTCCTGAGTTGTGTAAGAGCACAGCCCTGGGAAGCAAGCCAGTAAGCAGCATTCCTCCATGGCCTCTGCATCAGCACCTGGCCTGACTTCCCCGGATGATGGACTACAAGCTGTAAGATGAAATAAACCCTTTCCTGCTCAAGTTGCTTTTGGTCATGGTGTTTTATCACAGCAACAGAAAGCTAACTAAAACACATAGTACTCAGGAGGCCTCTGTGTTCATGAATCAGTTCTGAAGCAGATCTCTCAGCTCTCCTTAGGGGTCCCTGGTGCTGGGACTCCATCAGGATTTACTCTTTCAGATGTGACTGCTGGCTGAGCTCCCGTGACATACAAGGCCAGGCTGGAGGCCCTTCCATAAGTCCTCTCTTGGGCAGTTCTGTCATCTCTCCAGCCCTTCCCCACTTCCTATATGACCAGACCAGGCCCCCAACCTGCCTTGCTTTGATGCCTTTGTCCCAAACTCCCTGGAAACTCAGGCCCTTCGGTCAGCAATCTCTCCCTCAAAGCCTCTTCATCTAAGATCACTCACTGGTGCAGGCTCTGAACAAGCTTTCCTCACTGTGGTCCAGCACCTGGGTGCTTGACCTCCATCAGGTTTGTCTGTGGCCTGGGCTGGTCCTGACCATCTCAGGAGATTTAGAGTATGCAGGGTTGTAAAGTTCCAGGTGCACATGACATCTAGATTGTGCCCCATCCTCCTAGGAGAGCAGATCAAACTCCCCCCCCCGCCCCCCCCACCCCCACCCCCGTTCCTGCTGAGGAGATTTGCAGACCCATTCACAGTTTCTCCATGCTAGGCCTGGACGTCTGGGTACCGGACCCTCTCCACCTCAGGCGGTTACCACAACTCCAGTCAGGGAGCAGACCTCTCCACCTCAGGCCGTTACCACAGCTCCAGTCAGGGAGCAGAGGGCGGTACGTCCCAGCTGGGGCCACACAGAACCTCTAGCTCCTGGAACACTGGAACACAGGCCTGGAGAAACCTGGGCACCAACAAGGTTCCAAGAGCAAACAAGGGGCGAAGTATTTCAAAACCTGGTCTTTCTCCAGGAACAGCCCTTCAGAGGGGCCCAAAACACACAGCGCAGTGTTTGCACTTCAAAGAGAGGGAGGCCCAGCCAGGCTCTGCGGGTAGCCAGGTCTTCCCTGTGTCAACAGGGGAAAAGAAAACAGCACAGCCGTCTGGTTGCTCTGACAAAGGGGTTTCCCGACCAAGTGGGGCTGGAGGAGGGAGTGGGGGAAGGCGCTGCCAGCTCCCCCTGGGCCGTGCTGCAAACTTTGCATACCTTGGGGCTTTCTTGGTGCTCACAGCAATCTCCAGGGAATTCCCGAGAAAGGTGGTGTCTGTGGCTGCAGCTCTGCCTGGGATGAGCTATGATCCTGCTCTCTTTAATCTGAATAACATAAATCGGTCTTACTGTTGTCCCTGTTTATCGGATAGGAAGACTGAGACTCGGGGAGGCTTGGTAAGAGATAGAACTGGGTTTTATAGCACAGTCCACCCTGGGACCAGCACCTGGACGGGGATAGTTTTGAATGAATTCCAACACGAACTCATGAACTTAAATAGGATATTCCCCTACCCCCACCCCACCCCACCCCCGCCTTGCAGCTCAATTGCATGGTTCTGGGATATGAACTTTGTAGATGTCAACATAGTTTAATAGTGTCAAAGGTAGGGCATTCCTGGTAACAGGTTGCTCCTTTCCTCTACCCCTCCCTTCACAGTAGTGAGCTGCAGTCCAATGGGAGCTGCAGAGAGAAATAGGACACAGCTTCTGCCTCCAAGGAGCCAAGGGGAAGATGGTTCTGTAGACCACTGGTCACCATGTGACCAGTGCACACAAAGGCTCTGTTAGATCCTGGGGCCTGGGAGAAGGCATGGAAGCACTTGCTTCTACAGAGCCGTGCCTAGAAGACTCAGCATGTGCCAGGGAAGGAGTGGGCACAGCAGCCTTGTACCAGTCAGGCCCTGCCAGCTGTTTGCTGTGACCCCAGGGTGGGTACAGGCTGCAGACAGAGAACCACTTACACTCAGGCCTGGGTTAGATGGAGCAGTGAGTGGCACCGCTGGGGAACTCAAGGGCCTTTGGGGGAGCCTCGGCTGCTGTGGACCCCGAGAGCTGCAGTCTCCATGTGCATTCGAAGGGTTCCACCATGAACAGCAGCAGGGAGAACAGTGACCATTTCTCAAGGCAAGAGGTAGACAGTAGCACGTGCTAACTCCAGTGTGCCCAAGCCTTCTCAGAGACTCTTTCTGGGCCCTGCTCCTACAGGACCCATGACAGCAGGACAGTGGGACACCTCTCTACATGTGCCAGGAGGACGGACTGCTTTGTGGCATGAGCTGGAGGAGGCCTTTTCCTTCCCTCTCAGCAGACCTTGAGGTAGACAGGGAGGTCTATGAATTCCTGGCTTGAACCTAGCTCCTGGGTGGAGATGAAGGCGCCCTGGATCCGTTCATTTTGGTGCTATAAAATAGAGATAATTACACCTCTCCTGGCTCCGAGTTGGGGTTACTGTGAACATCAAATGAAGCAGCAGGCATGGAAGTGTTCTACCCTACAGCTTCAAGGACCTCGGGACCATTTAACCCAGTTCACTCGGATTCCAGGAGAGGAAGCAAGCTCAGAGTGACTTCAACTTGCCCAAGTAGAAGGCAAAAGCGTCTTCTCCCCCCCCTCACCACACTGTTGCTGCTATGATTCAGAGGCCTTGCAACATTTTGTCACTGAAAAAAAAAAAGAAGAATCCAACCATTACTCAACTGACCTTTGGTACAGAGCATCTCCTTGCCTTCAAAGGAAAAGAGGAAATTTTAAAAAACCAAGGGCCACCAACCACAGAGGAGTCAATCCCGGGAACAAGCAGCCACGTTCGGTCCCCCAGAACCCACCTCGCGATGGAAGCTGGCTACCCTGCTTTCTGCCAACCAAATGTGGTCTGTTCTTGGTGGCTTGGTGGTCAACATCTTCCTGTCACCAGGCTCCTCTAAATCACCTGGGAGGTTGTTTTGACATTTGATTAGCCACAGCATGTTACTTGTGAGTGCTGGAGCGAGCCAGCTCTTCGAAATCGCAGCGCTGAGTGCTTTTGCCTGTTAGAGATAGGGCTGTATCAGGAGGGAGAGTGAGGGTGGGCAGGGCTCCAAGAGGGAAGATAAGTGGGCTGTTGGGAGAAATTAATACGGAGAAAGGAAGTGGGGAGTGAAGGCAAATGAAAGCCAGGTCTGACGGTACCCATGACTCATAAATTTCGTTGATACTGGGGATGTGACATCCCTGCTCCTCCTTAGTTGGTAAACCCCCTGTCCTCAGGACGACCCTGGGGGAGGACAGGGAGGGACAGGCGCTGGAAAGCCCGGATAACTTTTAGGCGGGGCTTACAGGAACCATTCTATAAAATGTAAATTTTAGTTTAAATTCATTCAGGGCAGAAGACCAACCCTGGAGGAATTTGGGGTGGGGGGAGCAGTAGTGGAGGCAGGACAGACGTCAGATGGACTCAAGGCCATGAATGTAAATTTTTAGCAAGACTGCTCTGGATAACTTAGTCCCAGCTGTTTATCAGAGGCACTCCCACTTTTGAGAATGAGAGTGTCCTGGATCCCAGGCTGGCCTCGAACTCCCTATGTAGCAGAGGCTGACTTTGCACTCCTGACCTACCTCCCAAGGACTGGGATTACAGGTGTGTACCAGTAGCCCTGGTCTCATGCAGTGCTAAGGATTGAATCTGGGGGTGCTGGAGTGAGCCAGCTCTTTGCAATAGATCATATTCCGCCCACCGAGACATAGCCCAGCCTGCTTAGCCAGCATCAATGCCCTGGTAAAAGAAATTGAACTGGCCATGTGACTTGGGTCTCACCTACATCTCAGCCCTCAGAGTTCAGCAGGCCTTCCCTGGAGTCTAAGTTTAGGCCCATGTGTGATTCTGAGCATGGCTTGTGAAATGTTGGCAGTCATTCCAGAGCCCCACACTCTCTGCAAACTCAAAGCAGAGTGGCAGCTGCTGATCCAGTGCCATCACCCCCCACCCCTACCCCTGCCCCGTGCCCCAGGCCTGACCCCATGTTGGAGAGAAGACAGTGGGGGGGGGGGTAGTGGAGAAAAGAGAAGGGACCACGCTGAGAAACGAGGGATGAGTGTTGTCCCAGGATATGCGGGTAGGAGAAATGGGCTGATTGTCACATCAGGGGACGTCTAAGAACCTCGGGTTTGCTGATTCTGCCTATCATCACTCCAAAGCTCTGTGGCCTTCCTGTCTTAGCCAGACTCATGTGTATAAGAAGGCTACCTCCTCTCAGCTAAGGGAAGGCCTCATTTGAGAGGAGGACCCACTTTAGAGTGTGCACCCCCCAGTAAGGCCAACTGGAGAACACCAAAAACAGGCTAGAAGGGCCACAAGCTCCTGGAAAACAGGCCTTTCACAGAGGCAGAGACTGCCTGAGCTCAGCTCCGAGCCAGGTGATAACTCCAGTGACTCTCATCTCAACCCCAGGCCTACAGTGGAAATCTCAGAGCCACCCCTCCACTGCGGCAGTTGGTTGTCTTCTGGTTTATAGAAACTTGCTCAGCACTGCACAGTGGGCACGGAGTTTGACTCTAGCCGAGGCTAGAAGTGGCCGCAGCCTAGTCCACGGATGGTCCTGGTATCCTTCATTTTCTGTAGCTTTCTTCCCGGTGAGACCTGAGCACTTAGAAGGTGGAACAGTATCACTGGCTGTTCAGATGACTCTGTTTAAACACACACTTACGGGACTGGAGAAATAGCTCAGGAGGGACAGTGCTTGCCTAGCCGGCGCGAGCCCTGTAGTCAACGCCGAGCACTACTAAGCCAGGTGTGACAGTGCATGTCTGTAATCCGAGCAGGTAAGAGCTGAGGACTGGTGGATCAGAGGATCAGGTCATCCTTGGTTGCACAGCCAGTTCAAGGCCAACATGGGATACATGAGACCTTGGGTCGCGTGTAGGACAGAACAGATCAGGTGGGGGTCAGTGCTCATGACTTTCAAAATGGTGACCTAGTGAGTTAATTCAAGTGCCAAATGCAGGACCTGTCGAGAGCAGGCTGCCGAGCAGGCCAGCACTGGAGGAGCAGACACATCACCTTCCCTAACTGCAAGGTCCTGAAGGAACAAGGGGAGGAATTGTGTGGGGCAGTGCAGAGGAGGGCACGGAGCCCAGGAAGATTCCGTTCTCAGGCCTACCCCAGACCTTTGTATATTCTCGGCATGCCCAGAGGAGCATCTGAGGAGGGCGGGTGTCGGGGTGTGGGGGTGTGGGGGTGGGGAGAGCATGAGAGAAACATGTGTCACAGACCAGGTCATCTGGCCGAGAGCCGGGCATCTTCTAAGCATTTCTGACTATTAAACATGTAGCACTTTCCAGCCTTGTGCGGGGCACAGTCACTGTGCTGTGTTCATTTCCCAGGTTCACGACTTGGGAGAGGCACACTCTTTATCTCCGGACCAGTTCCAGAAGTTTGTCTACGGCAGTGTCACGTACCGTCCACACAGGTGACCTCTGTGAACCACCTTCAGGATGATCAGCATTCTCAAGTTTTTGGGGGTCAGGCCACACGCTAAAATGAGCTAATGAAACTGTGATGGAGCCGAGGGCTGCTGCGGCTCGGGCAGGGGTGCTGCGTGGAGGAGGAGGGTAAGGATGCTTAAAACAGACACATTGCCACTTTCCCTGTTATTAAAGGGAAAGCATTGAAAAACAGTATTAGAGGATATACAGGGGAGAAAACCTTCCGTTGTCGCACTATCCCAAGGCTACTGCTCCTAATGTTTTAAGTATTCTCTGCTACTCTTAGGGGATGTAGGGAAAGTGTACCCTCTCATATTGCAGGGGAAATGAAAAGAGATATAATGCTTGTCAGAAGCACCCTGGCAACAGCTCCCAAAATAAAAATAATAAAATAAAGTGCGCACACCCTTCGGCCTCTCAATCTCACTCCTGGGAATCTCGCCCAGGGAAATAAAAACCCCATCAGGTATAAACATAAGGACAGGGATGTTTATTGCAGCATTATTTAAGTGGTGCTTGTGTGTCTGTGTGCACGCCCACATGCACACGTGGGCGTGCACACACACACACATGCACACAGCACAGTGGCACCTTTGTTAGGAGAATGTTGAATGCATGATAGTGCATAAACCCAATAAAAAGAACCAGTTCCAGTTAACTGTGGATAGGGAGACAATATTGACAGAGAACAGCAAGATGCAGGAAAATGTGTATAGCATGATCCATATTTTGAATAACACTATGACCTGTTTTTCTGTTTCTTATTAAAGTCTATTTAGGACTGGACCCACTTACATATAAACAAAGGATAGATACTAAGTTTACGTGGTGGCCTAGTTAGCACTATTTGTTGACTTGAGACAGCCAGACTAGAGTCATCTGAGATGAAAGCCCGGGTTGAGGAATTGCCTAAATTAGATTGGCCTGTGAAGAATTGTCTTGAGCATCAATTGATGTAGGAGAGCCCCGCCCACTGTGGGCGGCACCATCCTTAGGTGTGGTAACCTGGGCTGTCTAAGGAAGATAGCTGAGCATAGAGAGGTCTGCAAGCAAGCCAGCGAGCAGAATCCCTCCATGGTTTCTGCTTGAGTCCAGGCCGGCCCTGACTTCTCAGGAATGATGGACTGGGACCTGTTAGAATAAGCCAAAGAAACCCTTTCTCTCCCAAGTTACTTTTGGTCAGTGTTTTATCACAGTGACAGAAAAATTATGACATGTGGTTATCTGAGAGGGGGGAGTGAAGGGAATCTGGACACGAGAGGACAGAGACATGGCTACCGAGATGACAGTGTGAAAACAGGGGAAGGAGATGGAATTCTTAGACAAAAATGGAGAAAAACAAACTCCGTCTTCACTATACAGTCTCCCTGCAGCTGAGTCCCAGCTTGCTTCCCAGGTCTAGGTAGCCAGGTGACAAACACCGGAACACATTCCTACAGCCACAAGAAGCCAGCCCCTAGGTCAGGCCCCACAGATCCGCAGGCTGTGGTGTTTTGAGTCCTTTCCACCTCTCTGGTACTGTGTCTGTCCAGTGGCCATCAGTCATTTGGGGACTCTTTCCAAAGTGACCATTGCCTGCCAAGCCTAGCCGGACTCTACAACTATTACTACTGAGAACATCATTGTCCCCACAGTTCTCAAAAAATGAGGCATAGCCTCCGTGAGAAACTGTTGGAGCTACGTGCAAGACCTACACATAGAGTCTGCTCTGATTCCTTCCCCCTAGGGCGCTCGGGCTTCATGTAAGAGGAAGTTAGGCTAACCCAGACAAGAAGGGAAGAAGCAGAAGTACTGGCCCTGAGCGGCTGTGGTGGGGAAGGAGCCCACCCTCACCTTCCCCATCTCTGCTTAGAAGTCTTTTGGCCCTGTACTTCATCCTTGGCTTTAGCAGGGCAGTGGGAGGGAGGGAGCCTGTTACTCTCTCACCCCAGTGAGCCACAGCCTTCACCTCTTCACAGCAGCGCTGAAGGTCTTGGGGAGCAGAATGGGAGACCAGGGGCTCAGAGGTGTCGCTGTCTCCTTAAAGCTGCCTCACCCAGGCTGGGGGTAGGATGAGGAGCTGAATTGCTTTTCACTTAAGATTCGTAGGGTCATAAGTAACAAAAATTAGTTCAAGTTAACTTTATCATGAGAGGAGCTTTGACCCAATGAAACACAAACTCATGGAATTCAAGGCCCTAAGAAGAGCCATTAGCAACCACCTCCTCCCTTGGCCTGTCTACTTAACCCTGCCTCTCCAGCCACTTTCCTGCTGATTGTCTAAGTCTCTCCTTTGAGCTCTCTCCAGATGACTGTTTGACTGTCTGCCCTTCATGCCCATATAACCTGGAACACTTCCATCCCACAGTGTCTTCATTTACATTTCCAGTGTCAGAGAAAACAGCCCCTTTGGCTGGCTAACTCTCAAACTCAATTACACATTTCCCAAAGATTGGGTTTGCTGTGCTTGGGCGTGGCACTCACCTTCACTCCAACAGCAGCAGGCTGATGGGTAGGGGCAGTGTGAGTATGGCAGGCAAGGTGGGAAGGGGTGGGAACCCTTGATCCTGGGCAGTGAGAACCCAGGAGAGAGAGGAGGGAGAGAAAACCAAGATTGAAGTGCTGACTCAAATCAAGAGCTTCTCTAAAACCACAGAACGTCAGTGGCCAAAAATATGGACACCCTGTAGGGGATCAGAGCAAGGAACAGGAAAGTGAAAGAATCAGGTTGGGGGCAAACAGGAAGCCACAGCCCTCTTCATGAACTCAGTAGTGTACTGAGCCTTGCTGCTCGCCCTTAGCAGTTACGCTGGGCTGAAATGTGGAGATGGGTCAGCCTGGCTTCACAAACCACACAGGGAGCTGACATTTACAACAGAGCTGGAGAAAATTGGAAATTAATTCTTACCATTCTCAAAGTAATATAAATAAAGCTAAATGGCTTGGGATGCAAACTAGCCGGATGCTGCTTCCGAGTGCACGCCCTTCCATTGCTCTCCAAGGAAAGGTTCGCGTGCCTTAGCTGCTTTGTGTTTCTTTTCATGTGTATATATATATATATATGTGTATATATATATATGTGTATATATATACACATATATATATATGTGTATATATATACACATATATATATGTATATATATATATATATATATATATATATATATATATATTGTATGTGTGTGTGTGTGTGTGTGTGTGTATGTGTGTGTGTGTGTGTGAAACTCCCTCTGTAGACTAGGCTGGCCTGGAACTCACAGATCAGCCTGCCTCTGCCTATCCAAGTGTTGGGATCAAGTGTGTGCACCTTGATCAAAGGTGTGCGCCCAGCTGCAAGCCTTGTGTGGTGTGGGGCTGAGTGTGATCCCAGCTCCCCTCCCCCATTTGTCTTCACATTCTTCTAAACGCCCTACTGCCAGGCTGCCCCCATGACCTGTTGCCTTCTTGCTTTGATCACTGAGGAATTCACTGCTGTACCTGCTCAGAAGTTCCCACCTGGTGCTGTCTTCTTAAATCACAGGCTGGGACTGTGTCTACATTACCATAGCTGTGATGACACCGTTGCCGCACGACTAAGATTCTGTTGTTCCCTCTGGTACGACATCATCAGTTTGGTTTTTTATTTTTATTTTATTTTTATCTCTTTGCCTCTGTCATCTGCTCAGTTTTCTCTGCTCTAAGAACTGCACTGAGTGTCTACCAATATTGCTTTCTAAATGTCTAAAGCAACACCCTGAATAACATTTAAAATTTGCCTCCAAGCCTCCCCCACCTCATCCTTCAGTTGTACTTCTGTGACTTACTGGTAATAGGGGTGTGGACCAGGTGTTTCCAGGTTCGCGGCCTTTTATTCAAGGAGTTGAAGTGAAGGTTCACACAGACTGCACCCATAGCAAGGACGTTTGACTCAAAGCAAAACTATCGGATGGGCCAGAGTGTTCTGCAAGCCACAAGGCAGGGAAGTGCTCATACCCTCTGAATACTGTGTGGGCTTCTCCTTAACGGGGCTGGAGAGAAGGGGTTCGGCTACTAGGGGTGGCATGAGGACAATGCTATGTTTTCATTGATTGGTTCAGTTGTTTAAGTTTTCTACTGTGTATATCCCTTCCCATCATGCACCAGGTTTTATTCATCTGCATACCCAGTTATACACAAGCATAAGATGGCAAATAAAAGATTCTCCCTTAAAAGTTCACTTGAGGACACAGTTTAACCTTAGCATGTATGTACCCTAAACCAGTTCAGGCTAGATTGGTCCTCCTACTCTTGGACCAGGATTTACCAGAGAAACAGAAACTGTACAAGGCTGATAGTTATCAGAGAGGGTCACAGCCTGACATAGGTGGGTTTCTGGGGTTGCTAGGAGCAGTGTTTGAAAGGAATGGATGGTCGGTGTAGTGTGGAGCGGAGGGGATGAGTTGCTGGTACATTATTTGGAGAGAGGAATGCTCATAGCCCAAACCAAGCAGAATGCCGGGTTGCTGAGCTGCCCCTGGTGCTTGCCTGACTCAAGACAGATCCCTGATTCGCCAGTACTTCAGGTCCGCTCTATCCCAGTGTTCAACAGGTTTCCATTTCTTTGTTTACCATCTTGTTTGTCTGAAGCACATGCTATGGTAACTTCCTAAGCAGGGGTTCAAGGGATTCCTCGCTGGTCTGAGAGGCACCTATCCATATTCACGCTTGACTTATGGTCAGGTTAAGTACAGATGTCTGTTGGAAATGATATTCCTGTCATGTGTTAAAAACGTAATGCTCTTGTCATCTATTTCTGTAGTTCCAAATGAACTCAGACACCATGGCATCTGTCCGTGTCCGTCCATCTGTTGCTGCTGTGGAGGTGGGAGAATCCTGAGAGGGGAGCTGCCCCATCTGGGGACTTCTAACTGCCTTCAGCTCTGCCCAGCTGTGGAGCTTTGCAGGTTAAAGCTTTCAAGTTAAGAGTCTCTTTGGAGTTCCTAAGACAAATCCATACTTCTCACTGGCCTCTCCTCTGGGAGGACTGTGGCTTATAGCCTTCCCCACTCTGTTGCGTTCTGACCCCTCTGCTTTCCAGAGCCCAGGTAGTTGTTGAGGTCTTTCATCCACTGGTGTCACAAACCACTCCAGACTCTGCGTTTTACTCTTCTTCTTCCTTTATGGCTAATGTAAGGGAATGTTGCTAGTGAGAGAAGGGCAGGACACATTTCATCGACTATGTTTCACCGGATTGGAACCATGATTTATTTTTCCTACTGTTAAAACATCAACTTTCCCATGTAACTGAGTTTTATGGACTTCTTTCTTTATTGCGATATAATATTTTATATCTCATCAAGAAGACAAGGGATGGTTACTTAACCAGCGAGTCCCTTGTGGCTTCGAGTGTATTTGGCTTTCTTTCCCCCCCAGCAAGGAACACCTGTGTGCTGGGTACTTGGCCTCCTTGCCATGGGGCGGCTACGAAGGACATGAACCTTTGTAAAACCCTGACACATCCTGCCAGGCTGCCATCTAGAAACTCTCACACCTGTGGGGAAGAGAAAGAAACATTCTCTCAAGAAACCAAGTTAGGTTTTGGTGGCTATGTGTGGTGTCTCATTTGACATTCAGATCTCCTGTGCTCAGCCCTGGCACCCATGTGCGAGAGAACCCAGGGAGGCTGACAAAGGTGTTCATTTTTGCTAAGACATGTCTGTATAGGATTGTGCTCAACCAGTGAGAAAAAGAATAATATGGAAGGAAAAAAAGAATGTGGTCCCCCCTCCCTCCTTCCTTATCCCCTCCTCCCCTTGTCTGTCCCACCTCCCATCCCTCTGTGTCCATTGAACTGGGACAGGTTCTTGCTATGTATTGAAGCGTAGCCTGGAACTTACAATCCTCCTGCTTCAGCCTCCTGAATTGCTTCAATAATTGGAGCCACAGGTATATACCATGGTAATCCCCCTCAGCCCCAGCTAGTACTGGGGACTGCACCCAAGGCCTGAAATGTGTTAAGCAAGCTCTCTATCACTGTCTAGGCTGGCCTTGAACTCGATACCTTCTTATCTTAGTCTCCTGAGTACCTAGGATTACAGGCTTGTACCGGCGTGCCTGACTCCAGCTCCCTTCTTTACAGGGTTCCATTTTGTAGACAAGGCCCAGAGAGAGAAACAAGCCAGTGCAAGGCTAGGGTCACAGAAAAGCCCATTCAGGTTGGTAAAGAGTCCAGGGTACTGGTGCTGCCTAGTTAAGGAAATCTCTCTGAATCAGGCAGGTCTGGAGCATGGCTGGTACTCAAAGCATCTAGCTTGTTACAAACAGCATGTTGGAGGCAGTACAGGCTGAGCAGGGGCTTACCTCCAGCCCAGTGCTCTGGAGGAATCGATAAGGCACTTAGCAGGAAGCTCTGCTGGATGAGCTGTAAATTGGGGCTCCTAGTGCCTGTGGTTGTGAGAGGTCTTCCTGTGATAAGCTCTGACTGGGCATTGACACTCTGAGTGAGAATCCGGGAGAGCCTGATGGCTTGACCTTTGGGTGCCCCTCCCTCCCTGTGTATAAAGTACTGTTTTGATTCTTACTAGCTCTTTTAGACCCCTAACTGACCATAGCTTTTTGGAACCAAGAGGTTCAAGTTGGGAATGGATGAACGTGTGGAAACAGGGCTCCTGTATTACCCTTTTTTTTTCTCAAAGCCTGGGGCTTCTCATAGGCCTCTGTACTCCACAAACTGAAGGGACAGGCTTTGATGCTACCTGTCTCAAAACATCTTGACTCCACTGTTCACCTTTGAGCCTTGAGCATAGCAGGCTGAGGCCCAAGGACCTTCTCAGTACAGCAGAAGGTGTGATTGTGAACATGTGAAATTGCCCACAATTTTCCCCTCCGGTACTGGAGAGTGTGGGCCTGGCCCCACAGAGGTGAGTGCTACCCCAGGTCCTCATTTCGTTTTTTGAGACAGGATTTCAAAAAGTTGCCCAGTCTGGCTGTGGTCTATTTCTGTTGGTGGCTTGGGCAGGCAGGCCTTGAACTTACTATACTATCCTGACTCCCTAGGAGCTGGGATAATCTGGGATAATCGGCCTATGCCCTCAGGCCCAGCCTGAAATTGTTTTTGTTTGTTTGTTTGTTGAGACAGGGTCTCATATACCCTGGAGGGGCCTCAAACTTACTGTGTAACTGAGGATAACCTTGAACTTCTGTTCCTTCTGCCCCTACCTCCAAGTATTAGGATCACAGGCATACACTACATACAGGCATACTGTGGCCCTGGACGTAGGAAGAGGATGAACCAACTCCTTACCCAGCATGAAGAAAGTACAGGATTCAGAGCCTTGGATGCTTGACACTGGATCTAGCTGCTCTGTCTCCCAAGCTGTGTGACCTTAGAGCTGGGCCTCAGTTTCTTTTGTAAACTGGAGACAAGACTTCTCCCACAAAGCAGTTTGATGGTTTCTATGACCTTGTAAACACACACCTGGATCCTGTACATACTACTACTACATCCAAGATCTCATGGATGCTAGGAGAACTCTCTACCAAGTGAGCCACACCTCCTGCCCTTTACAGACATTTTTGAAAATAGAAACAACAGATCTCATAGGGACCCAGATTCTAATGCCACCTGCCATCTAACGCCATGAGGATAGGACACAGCCCTCTGCACTTAATGACGAGCACACGTCTGAAATGAGGTAATTAGTGACATCACTGTTGTCCTCTAGGCCCAGGGCTAAGGCGAGGAAAAGCATAGCAGCAATGATGACGAGGCTGCTGGCGGTCACTCAGCCTCTCACCCAATCACCGCTGCCAGGGAGCCTTGGCAGGCTGGTTTCTGTCTCCCGGGCCAGGGCACTGAGGTACAGAAAAGTTAAGTGGACCACAGAGGTGGTCAAGCTGAGACTGCAATCTAGGTTCTACCCCTGGAGCTCACAGCTTACCCTGAACCACTCTGCCCTTCTTGAGTTCCAATGAAGGAGGAGACCCAGGTGTTCAGGATGTAGTGGTCTTTCCATCATTTTTAAAATTCAGAAGGTAAACAAAGCTATTCAGAGTTATCACCTATAAATGAATGCCTCTCTGGTGTATGTTGTTTGGTGTGTGTTTACAAGGTCATAGAAACCATCAAACTGCAATGTGGGAGAAGTCTTGTCTCCAGTTTACAAAAGAAACTGAGGCCCAGCTCTAAGGTCACAGCTTAGGAGACAGAGCAGATCCACTGGCACGCATCCAAGGCTCTGAATCCTGAACTTTCTTCATGCTAGGTAAGGAGTTGGTTCATCCTCTTCCTACGTCCAGGGCCACAGTGCTGCCTACTTGGGGGGACATCCAAAAGGCAAAGGGGACACCTTTTTACTCTGTCCACCCTGCGTGCACTCTGTCTGCACACGGAGCCCAAGAGCCATCCGTCCCTGGATCACCCTGAACCACACTTCCCAGCAGTAACCCCTTCCCCCAGCACACGCATGCCACAGCCCTGGGGGGAGGCAGAGGCCCTTCTTGCTCAAAATAGCTCTGTGCTATTAGCTGCATTTAATTGAAGGTGTTTCGAGGGCAGCCTCCACCGGGCCCGAACCAAATGGAAAATGACACACTGTCAAATTAATGTCCCCAGACCATGATAAATGGCTGGGCTTTGTGAGTAATGCTTCCATTTCTCGTTTTAAAGGGAAGGATGTAGCCAGGCTCCCCGCATCTGTCCCTGTTGGGGAAAGGTCAGGGCCGTCCTCAGGATAAATAGCAGTCCTGCTAGCCTGCCTGTCTGGGTTGGGCTTCTGGCTTCTGGCTTCTGCTGTGCTGAGTCCTTTCTCTTCCTGTCTCTTGAGGCTTTAAGATTTTGAACAGCTTGTGACCCTTCAGGCCAACATCCAGGGTGGAAGGAGCTGGAGATAAGGTTAATCCTTCCCAGAGCCCGCACTTTTACCTTGAAGAGAGCAGTCACTCCGTTATCTTCTATGATTAGTTGGCACACTAGATCCACTCCTGATCTCCAGCTACAACTTGCCCCCGCCCCCACCCTATGCCCCTGGTTTCAGCTGCACAAATTCCACAGACCTACCCTGCATGCTGCAACCTCTTGGGCAGGTAGGGTCACACTTGCCAGTCTGTTCTGTGCCAGGTTTAACCCCTGTTCTGAAGGACACAGACAACCCTGGACAACAGGAGCTGTCCAGGTCCTTTCAGTCAGCTGTAGGATCTCCTGAAAAGAGTGTTTTAGAACAGAACTGTCTGATGAGGCCACAAGCAAGACACAGGCAAGATGGTTCAGTGATTGTGTCAGACAATAAAGAAAGAATGTTGCTCTGTAGAGATCACCACACAATCCCAATCCTGGTTGGTAGGCATCAAGGTGCACAGCTTCCTTTCAGATCAAAGCCCTGGCCTTGGTGGATCCTTTCTCCTGGATAACATTCATGACCTCTCTCCCATGGGGAGCATCCTCTGCTTCCTTAAATCTTGTTCTTGTAGGCTGCTGGTGGGGTAGGGGGAAGTTCTCCCACTCTTGTTGAGATACCCCACTGTTAACCACCACACACGGTGCTTTTTTGTATGACAGGTATCCCCCCATCCCCATCCCCATCCCCAATACACACGCCTTTGTTGAGCCACAGGTGTGCTTATGGTGATCTTTGGATAAGTCGTGTTATTACTGCCAAGCTTGGCCACAGGGCCATGCACGATGATAGAAGAGCCAGCTCAGAAATCATGTTACTAGAGCAAGGGTGTGGTGGGGCCTGTTTGTTCTGCTTGGGGAACGTTCCCGAGGGGTGGGGTGAGCTGACTGCCAGGAGAAGCCAAACAAGCAGGCAAGCTAAAAAAAAAGAAAAGAAAAAAGAAAAAAGAATCTTCCAGGTAATAGGAGGGAGCCTGAGCAAAAGTCCTGCAGGGGTGGGGTGAGCAGGGCTGAGTCTGTGGCTTGCCTCAACAGTTTCCCCAGAAGGATGCTAGGGAGGGAGTTAGAGGCGAGAAGGTGGCAGTGCCCCAGGTCTGTAAAGGGCCTGCCCATTGGAGGTTCAAATCTAGCTCCTTCTGTCTTCCCATCTGCCCACCTATCTGCTCCTCTGGGCTCAGCCTCCTTCCCTCCCCCACCCCTCCCCCACCCCTCCCGTGACTGCCTGCGACAATATTGAGGGCACAGTAGCTCTCCTAGCTCCATTATCGCCAACTCCTTTGCCGCCAGGGAACGGACCATCAGTCCCTGATGATACATCGCAGAAAATTGGTTGTCAGGCCAATAAATGTATCCGATTGGATTTTTGACATTGGGCTAACCCATCCGCAAGGCATTTGATTAAAGTGCTAAGAGGCAGTGGCTGGGCAGAGCCTGCCCTGAGTCTAGCCTAAATAGGCACTGTCTCCTCTCCAGGCTAGAGAGGCCCCTCCCTGCCTGTCTGCCCCTTGTCCCCTCCTCTCTCATCTCCATCCTTCTCTGCTCTGCAAGAGTCCAGCTTAATCAAGGATCCCCGAGGAGGAGAAAGGGCCAGCGGCCAGCGAGCTGGCTGGAGAGGGATCACTTTTGCTTGGCTGCTGCTGGGGTGGTTCCTGGGTCCCATGATCCTTGTCTGGAGCCCTGTCTGGGCCGCCTTTCCTCCCAGGTCTGGGCTGTCAGTAGGCACCAGTCACCAAGGCCATCCTCGCCCTGGGGAGTGGAAGAAAAGGAGGCCCTATTAATACCCAGACTGTTTTCAAAGCCTCTCAGGCCCCTCTCCCTAGCTAAGTGGGTGAGTCTGTGACCCATTTCCCAACCTACAAAGACAGGACCATGAACCTAGGTGGAGCCCCCCCCCCCCCCAATACTTTCATGACTTGAATCAGAAATGGTGCTGCTGATTAATTGGGAAGCATGGGACCTATTACTGGTTTGCCATTAAGGATGATGTAATCACAGTGGGTGATGACGTAATGTACCCTCTGTGTGGGGAAACATGCTGTTCCAGTCTTTGTAGCTTGGGCCCTGAGACATTTTAATTATTGAAATTACTACGGAGAAAACCTTATTGTGAATCGATTGTTTTCTTCCTTCTGTAATCTCTCCCTTTCCTATTAAGATTTTTCCTGAGTTCTTTTTTTTCTTCTTCTAAAAAAACCGAACCAAACCAAACCAAAACCTGCCGTGTCTCTCAGAAAGCAGCCATTTATCCAGCTGTGCTGAGGGTTGGGAAGACAGAGCTGGAGAGTCTAAGGGTCAGCAGTGTACAGTGTCCGACTGTATACACATACTGCAGACACCCTGCCCACCCCTTCATGGGTTTTTACAGGGGCTGCCCTTGTCATTAGGGCCCCTGCGACAGCCTGAAGGAGGGCTGGCCTTTGTCTACTACTTAGAAGAATTAAGAGGACCCTTCCCTCATACGGAGTGAGCCCCAGAGGGATGGACCTCAACCTCAGCCAAAGCAGTCCAGGCAGTCAGAGGGGCAGGGCCCTGGGCCCTGGATTCCCATGCAAGCTCTTCCTCTATAACCTGCTGTCTGTTTTCTCCAATCCACAGGCCTTCCCTTGACCTCGGCTTCTGATGAAAGACTGGATTTGTATTTTCCAACATGTATTTCCCTTTTATGTAGTTGAGTCTCTTATCCTCTCTCCGGGCTTGAACTCCGGCCAATGACCTGGCTCCCAGAGGGATACGGGTACCAGGAGAACACACCCTACCCTGCCCTGCCTTTGGGACTTCCCAGCTCAGGGCAGAGGGCTTCTGGAGAAGGCTGGAGCAGACAAGGGTAATGTAAAGAAGCAGCAGTCCTTGTCTGTAAGTGTGCAGTCTATAGACCTTTCTATCCTCTCATTCTAAGCAATAAAGTTAAAGGACCCAAGGCTCCTGGCTTGTAAGTCAGGGTCTAAAGGTGCTGTGTTTGGGAGGGTCTCTAAGGCCTCTTAGGCCCTCAGCACTCCTGAGGCCGGAAGAATATGACTCAAACCTACTAGGGAGGAAGGAAAAAAAGCAGAGAAGTTTACCTAGACACACTAGTGGGATGGGGTCCTAGGCCAAATAATCTCCCTTGCTTTTCTCATCTGTGGGGTCATAAGTGTTGGCCTGGGGGCTGAATGAATTCAGAAGAATAGGGGTACAGCTTGGAACACAGAGGACAGGGCATACTGGGAGCCCCCAGTGTGGTGGCTGCCTTTCCACTACTTCATGGGTTAATTGTAGGGTTGAACAGAGCCTAGGGCCTGATTTACAGTAGACAGTAAATGTCCATTGTCCTCAGTGGTAGCCTGGAGCCAGAGCTGACTCACTCAAGGAGTCTGCAAGGCTCAGGGGAAGGTTGGGCCCAAACATCACAGGAATGAAGGAGGAGCTGTGGCCAGACCAGTCTTCAGGGTCCTCCTGTAGGCCAGAATGACGCGTTTCCATGAATCAGCACGGAGTGAAAGGAGGGGGGGATTTGGGTTAAAGTTCTGGCATTACCATTCACCAGCTGGGTGATCCTGGACAAGTTACATATTCTCTCCAAGGGTTAGTGTTTTCCCCTGTAAAATAGGAAGGATCGTGGCCCGCCTCTCTGGCTTTCTGGGAGAATTAATTACGTGAGAGATGTGTGTAAGACACCTGGTACACAGAGGTTGTTCAAGGCACTTAGTGACTCCTTCCATCCTGCTTCTGTGCTCACAAAATTGAGACGAAGGAACCGTCAGCAGGCTGGTTCCCTGGAAGAAGTCAGCTCTGTCAGACTCAGAGGAGGCCCAGAGAATCTGAGGGTTAGACCATGACGGTCTCCTCTCCTCCTGAGGGCATCTCCTTGTCAGAGCACAACAGAACAGACGGCTACCCCACCAGGCTGCCTCTAAAAATAACCTCCTGCCTTGGCTCAGTACTGACACATGCTCAGGGCTTCCTCCTGGCACCGGCCCTGCCCTCTCTGGGTTCTGCTCTGTCTCGGTGTGAGGCTTCTCCAAGCAGCTCCAGAGACATGCAGGTCTCAGGAAACAGGGTGTGGTTCAGAACAGTGAGCTCTGGGGCTGAGAGGACAGAGGGTGAGGCCAAACTGGACTAAGCCTTAGGGTCTTCTACCCCTCATCTCCAACCCACACCTAATGTTAGAGAGGGTGGAAGGAAGTTCCCATCAGCCCTCTCTCTAATGCTGTCCAGCCCAGGATGCTTGCTGGAGGGAGGCTCAAGGGTCTGGAGGAGAGGGGCCGTGAGTATCCTGTGGCATTCAGAAGCCTCTCTCTCCATGAGCTCAGCCTTTGCATGCCTTCATTACCTGAACGACGAGTGCCCATCCTGTGCTAGCTCTTAGCAGAGCTGTTTCCAAATCAGACCCAGTTCTCACTAGCCATGCAGCTATTAATTCAGGGAAAGAGAGAGAGGATGAGGAGGGAGGGGGGCACCCAAATCAGATAAACAGAATCAGTCCCCTGCCCTCTGTCCTCACACAACCTGGGCTAGCTTCCAAGTCACTATGCAACCAGGAATGAGTCTGAACATCTAATCTTTCGACCTTTATAGTAGTGAGATTATAGACGTATATCATCATATCTAGTTTATGGACTATTGTGGATCAAGCTTTGGACATGCTGTGTTATCACTCTACAACAGAGCTATGCTCCCAACCCCCTTCACCTCTTCTCTTCTCTTCTCTTCTCTCCTCTCCTCTCCTCTCCTCTCCTCTCCTCTCCTCTCCTCTCCCCTCCCCTCCCCTCCCCTCCCCTCCTCTCCCCTCCCCTCCCCCCCTCTCCTCTCCTCTCCTCTCCTTTCTTCTCCTCTCCCCTCCCCTCCCCTCCCCTTTCCTCCCCTCCCCTCCCCTCTCCTCCCCTCCCCTCCCCTCCTCCCTTTCCCTCCCCTCTTTTCCTCTCCTCTCCTCTCCTTACCTCTCCCTCTCCCCCTCCTCTGCCCTCCCCCTCCCTCTCCCTCTCCCTCTCTCAAGAGGCCTGTCCCTATGTTGTCCAGACAGGTCTTGGATACCCTTGCATTAAAGGTATTTTAGAACCCCATTTTCCTCATTCACAAGCATAGAAATAATCTTGGTCTCCATTTCTGGACATACTCCTTTCTATATAGGTCTCTACAAAGGCCCACTCCGGAGGCCATGGGGTGGTGGCAGGGTGTGGTGGGGGTGACCAGAGCTATTCAATGAGCATGTGCAAATGTTAGCTGCTGCCCTCTAGATCTTCTTCAAGGATTAGGCTCCAAAGCTGGGCACCAGTGATCATCCCAGAATGGTGAACTGATCCTGGACCCAAGAACTTTGCCTGAGGAAGGAAGGCAGTGGAATGGAGGAGGTGCCAGCATGGTAAAGTGGGCGGGTGGGAGGAGAGAAGCATCGGTCTGACAGGAAGCTCTACAGGCCTGACTGCAGAAGCCCTAAGAAGTCTGCAAACGCCCTGGGGTTTGAGGAGTAGAGAGGAGAGTCTACATGGAAGCTCTCTGGTGGATAGGGAGGTCCTGTGGCAGTGTCGCAGCTGCTGCTGTCTGGGCAGCAAGATCCCTCCTTGCCTCCAGGGGCCTTAGCTTTCTTCATATCAAGCAGAGCACTGTGTGCAAAGGGACTAGCTCAGGGCTCGGAGAGACTTGGCTTTTCATCAGCTTTCCAAATGGGGAAATCACTTTCCCCTTGGGGATGAATTACAATTCTGAGGGTTGAAATTACTGTGAGGGTGGGGGACCCCTGAGAGTCTTCTTGGGGTGGCAGATGTGAACAATAGGAGGTGAGTCTGCAAGGCTTCTAGTAAGGCCACCAATAATCAGCAGTGTCAATTGTCCCAGGATCCTGAGAGGCCGTGAATCACAGCAGGTATATAATGAGTACCAGGAAGCACTCAAGTTATTCATTCAAGCCACCTTGGTTGAAGATGCAGCCATTTGTGACCTTGGTGTTCCCTGCCCTGCTGAGCAGACGCCCAGGCAACTGCCCCAAGGACAGTGTGCCATTCTGGCTGGCTCAACCCTGGCATCCCAACCCTTGCCCTGACTGACACGAAGCCCTGCCCTGTGGGCTGGATCCCTAGCCCCAGCTGATGAGAGTGCTGGAAACATTCAAAGAGGGAAAGGAAAAAGTGAAGCTGGTAATTAGCTGCAGAGGATACTGGGAAAATCTCTCCCCAGCTCCTCCCGGGGCTC
The DNA here is from genome assembly GCF_947179515.1 of Apodemus sylvaticus. Classification (NCBI taxonomy): domain Eukaryota; kingdom Metazoa; phylum Chordata; class Mammalia; order Rodentia; family Muridae; genus Apodemus; species Apodemus sylvaticus. The sequence goes on from NC_067478.1 coordinate 67,724,677, forward strand.
TGACTGATGAGGAAGCAACCCCCTGGGGGACGGGCTTTGGCTCACTCTCTCTCTTCATTACTGCAGTTTTTCCACCCTGGAGTTTCCATGCTGGGCTCTCCGGTTCCCTCTGGGAGATGCCAGGTGGTGGAGTGGAAACAGCCAAGGCTCTGGAGTCAGAGGGTCTGTGTTCAAATCCCAGCTTTGGCAGCTGCTGTATGTATCTTCTTGAGAAAGGGACTTAACCTCTTGGGGACCTGGTTTCTTCAGTTGTAACTCCAAGGTGACAACTCAGGGATTGCTGCTTTGATTAAAAAGAATGTGCTTAAATTGCACCAGCCACTTAGCGCATGTTCTGTTTGCTTTGTGTGCTCTCAGCCCCACAGAGGAAGAAAAGAGGAGGCCGGTCAGTCATTGTGTTGCTGGTGTTAATTATCAACTTGGCAACCCTGGAATCACTAGGAAGATAAGCATCTGGGCATGCCTGGGGGTGGGGGCTGTTTGGTTGGTTGGTTGGTTTTTGTTTGTTTGTTTGTTGTTGGTTTTGGTTTGGTTTTGTTTTTTGTTTTTCGAAACAGGGTCACTCTGTGTAGCCCTGGGTGACCTGGAACTCACTCTGTAGACCAGGCTGGCCTTGAACTCAGAAATCCACCTGCCTCTGCCTCCCAAGTGCTGGGATTATAGGTGTGTGCCACCTCCGGCCCGGCGAGATACAGTTTTATTGTGAGGCCTTAGATATTATGCTAGCTCTGTAGACCAGGCTGACCTCACAGAGATCCACTTGCCTCTGCCTCTGAGTGCTGAGATTAAAGGCATGTGACAAAAAGGGTGGTTCTTAATTACTAACCGAAGTGGGGGAAGACTGATCCACTGTGGGTGGGACCATTCCCTGGGCAGGAAATGCTCAACTGTGTAAACCAAGAAGGGCATCTGGGCTGCTGAGGGCATTTGCCTCTGCTCTTTGGCTGCAGATGCACTGTGGCTAGCTCAAGCTTCTGTGGCCCTCACTTTCCCACCACCATGTGGGAAACCCTACGAAACCTGTAAGAAGTCTTTTAGGGGGTATTTTACCACAGTACGAGGAAATCAACTAAGTTGTCCTCATAGAGATGTGAAGGGGGAGGGCGTGACCGGGGGGTCAGGGACAGGAGCGAGAGCTAAAGACTGAGGACCGAGGACTTGAGAGCCACTGAATGAGCTTATCTGAGAGGGGAGGCAGGCCCTGGGCTCTTTCTCCTGCTGGACCCTGGATCCCCCTCCCTGTAAGTTTCTTGGAGTGGGACTAGCTTTTGAGGCTGGTGACCATTAAACTCTAAATGAAAAGAAAGGCCTGGCAGGCCCAAAGGCCAAGGCTGCAGAGCAGACCAGCAATGGGAAAGCAGGCTCGGTTCTTTCTTTGGGTTAGTTTCTTCATCTGAGAAAAATAAGGCCAGTAGCAACGACCTCCCAGGGCTACCATCCAAGTATGCATGTGACAGAAACTCCGGGGATCTGGGTGCCTGGGCATTCCCGCACAGCTCCAGGGACTTCTGGCATCCATATACTCTGTCTGTGTAAACGTAAGAGGAACCCTCGTTAGGCAAATGACATGGACTGTCCAGAAGCATATTGGTGAATACTCAGTGGCAGGCATAGTGCTAGGAATATATATATAGTGATGCAGACAGTCTATGACCACTGTCTGCTGGGGTACACAGAGGATAAAGGCTGAGAGAATGTATGGCTCCTCCAGTAGCCCTGCCTCTTCCCTCTCCTTTGTAGAGCTGTATGTGAAACACATCGGTAGTCTTCAGAGTGCAGCCTTGGCAGGAGCTTGTGTATCAGCCAGCACTGCTGTGGAACAAGCAACTCAAAACCTAAGGGTCTTCTTGCTTTTTGCAGTTTTGTTGACTGGACAGCCAATGCTGTTCATGTTCCTCTCATGGGGACCCCCTCCCCCCCCACACACAAAAGCTGCATTCCTTTAGATGGGAATGCCCACCAAAGGCCTGACACTGGCTGTTTACTGACTGCCTGTATCTCTTCCAGATGTTCTTATGTCACACATGGGCAGCCCTGGCAGAACATTCTAAAAGGGTTAGGGCAGAAATCTTGCAGCCTTTTGAGGTTCTGCCTGAAAAACAAAAACAAAACAAAATAAAAAACAGTACAACAGCCTTCCCTCCATGTGCCCAGAGTCACAGTGGGCCCAGGTGACTGGGGGAACGGAGCATATGTAATCTCATGCTGGGTGCCTAGGCTTAATCTTTCTACCTTATCTGTCCGTACTTCAGTGACTTCTTCTGTGAGATGGACAGGGTTGATCCCTGCTAGTCAGGGGCTGTTATGACTGAGAAAGAGGTTATACAAAGTGCTGTGTGGAGGGAGTATCTGACATCCCGATGCCCCAGGCTGGCCCACAGCTTTTTCTCACACTAGCTGGTGAACCCTGAGCTCAGGGAGACCTCCCGTGGAGCAGGGGGTGAGGGTCTTTGGCCCGCTAACCACCCAGTCTCCAGACTCCCGCTTCAGTGCTCTTTCTATGAGGCAAGCCCCTGCTCAGACAGAAGCCAAGAAGACAAACGCTCCAGTGCATGGAGGGAACAGTCGCCTCCTCACACACAGCGACCATGATTGACAGGGTTGGCTGCTCAGGATCACATATGTGGGTCCTGGTGCTGGAACAGAGAGCAGCGGACATGTGTCATGTATCTGCCACCCCAGATACTCTGCCTTAAGCTTGGATCTCACCTCTCCTCCTGTACTAGTGTAGAGCGGACGTAGTCCACTAAAGACCTTTCCTTTCTGTCTGAGAAAACACAGGAAACAGAGTGAGCAGGGTTCAGGGGCTAGTAAGAATGAAGCCGATAACTACGGCAGCCCTAGGCACAGGAATCAGGCACACACACAGCCCCCGAGGTCAATCCCAAGAATCAAGACAAAAAAGGCCTGGTGGAGTCAGGATTCCAGGAGGTTTCTGGCCAGCTGCTCTAGACAAAGGGCAAGCCCCAGGTTCTGAGGAAAGACCTCATTTCAAAAGCAACATGGAAGGCTCCTGGAGAATGACACCCAATTGTTAACATCTGTTTTACACACACACACACACACACACACACACACACACACACACAAGTGTGGAACAGAAGGTCTGTATTGTTCTGGGCTCTAGCTGTAGCCCAGCCCAGGAGTCCTAACCTTGTTCCCAGAGCCTGGGCACAGGCCGGACACACTTCAGGTGCCCTCAGGCAGCAACACAGCTGTAGATTCGCATCCTGTAGAGCTGGAAGGGCCTTTGGGATCAGTAGGCTAAGGCCATTGTTTACTAAATGAGGTGATGGCTCAGGACAGGTCTAAACTAGCCGGCATCTGAACGCTGCCTTCCTCACCGGTCTTGTCTGTGTGTAACCCTGGGGAAGTCCCAACCCCCTCTCCTGTGGAATGCAATCTGTGGGAGCTCTGTGGCCCAGACAGGACCCATGCCAGCTTGAAGGACACCTTTGGATGACCCCCTGGAAGAAAACCAAAACAAACCAAAATAAAAAACCCACCCCTTCCTTGGTAAAACAGAGCTCCCTCAGCAAGCCAGACAGATTGTAGCAATTCCGTCCCCAGTTGACCCCAAACCTGAGTGCCTTGTATAGCGTACAACCTACCCGGCCTTTTGTGGAGCCCTGGCCCATGCTCGCTATTGGAGACCCGCTTTAAAATTGGCCTCCATGAGCTGCCCAGGAGCTACGGTTTGCCGGAGTTAATGCCAGGCCCATCTGTGGATGCTGGGAGCTTAGTTAGCTTCAGGCCAACACTACTCTGCGGGAATATTCCCTCAGCTCAACAGGAAATCTGGATTTTCATGTGAATCCTACAGTTTTCAAAGGTTGGCAAGGAACTCTTTTTTTTTCTCCCTTAACACCATGCTGGCCAATCTTCCTCAGACCACAGACCACACGGGACAAATCTGTGGGCTGACAGATTTTTACCATCTCACTTACCCCAGATCCTCCCCAATACAGATGCAAGATGACAGGGTAGTGACGTGTTCAAGATGACACTGGGAGCCAGTGACAGCCTGTCCCCACAGCCTTCTCTGGTGCCTGTGACCCACGCTGCGCCTGCATTTCACAAGTCAGCGTGGATCGCACACACACCTCCTGCCTGGCCCTGGCCCCAGCTGATATTTTTACCAAATGTCCCAGCAGTTTGCAGGAAGGCCCAGGGTCTAGCTTGAGCCAGTGAATTATGATTGCTTGCCAGAGGGCTGTAAACACGATTCTGATTAATGAATTTCTTAATGGCTGGGCCCTGGGTGCAGACCTTGCCTGAGTGTCACCCCCGGCAGACACATAAGGAAGCACTGGCCCAGCAGCGGGAAGATTTGTGTCACGTCTCTGCCTCTGAAAGGGTGCGCCAAGCCTGCTGGCTCCAGGAGCTAGCAGTCAGCCTTCCCTGGCTATAGATCCCCCTGGCTCTGTCTGTGAGCGCCAGCCGCTCTGTGCCTGAGACCAGGGACAGCCTTGATTGATCTTTGGGTGGAAATAGCACTGGCTGGCTGCCACCTTGATCTCAAGGAGCTTGAAAATGCCCTTATCTGAATCCAAACACAGAGAGAGGAGGCTTCCTCTTGTACTGGTTTGAGGACGCCCTGCCTGAGACCTGAGCCGGAGCAGAAAGCCTTGGAATGTTAAGTTGGAGACAGCAGTAAAAGCCTGATTCTAACCTGTCCAGACTCCCCTACGTTTCAGAAAACGCAGAAACTCAGGAAAACTGCCAACCATGGAATGCTCTCGCTGTGTGACTTCAGGCTAATCTCTTGACTGCTCTGGGCCTGCATCTTCTCAAACAGAAAGGAAAGGTCTTTGATGGACTCTGTTCACTCACACTGAGTGCAGCAAAAGAGGGGAGGTCAAAACTAACAGTAGAGCTGGGGTGACAAATAAGTGACCCATGTCCCCTGCTCTCTCTTCCTGCACCAGGGTCAACCCCAGCAATCAATTCTGGCTGGGACCAGTTCTCATAGCTTCTTTAGTTCCGGTCCCGGGCAGCCAGCTCATGTCAGCAGCCATGATTGTAACACCAAGCAGCCTACTGCTGAGTCTCTCCGAAGCCCCACCCACCCACCTTCAGGCTTCCCAGCGAAGCCATTAGGGTACATCCTACACAGTGCCCAGACACCTGCCAAGCTCAGGCCTACGTGAGGCTCGAGGCTTGCTAGGCTCTGCAGTACTGATCCTTCCACTCCACAGTGCACATCTGGAAGTTTACCCAGTTCCCCAGTCTGCTCTGGAGGAGAAAGCAGCTGTCTCTTCGTCAGCTGTGAGGTGGAGAGACTATGAGAGGCTCTTCAGAGGAGAAGACAGGGGTAGTTGTCTGGGAGAAAGAAGGGCTGTATTCTGGGTTGGGTGGGCTCAGTAGGGATCCGGAGCCCTGAAGCATCCCCCTTTCCTCAGGCTCCCTCAAGACAAGCGTCTCCCCACTCCTCACCCCTGCCTGTCATTCCTGAGGCTGAGGTGGGGCGGCTGTTGACTCCTGGTTGAACAGCTTGCTGCTTCTTTGTGTACTCTCACAGGGACAGCTGCACCCTGCTGAGGATGCACCACACTTATAGAACAGCTGTGACAGAGGTGCCTTCAACATCCTACAAATTCACTCTCTGCTTTTTAGTCCTGAAAGAATTATCCACAGAGAGAAGTAGGTTGCAGAGAGGTTTAGCAAGTGGCCCATGCTCACACAGCAAATGAGCAGCGCGAGTGATCCCGGGGTCCCTCTCTCCTAAGGAAGGTCACTCCTTGCAGGTAGTGAGAATTGCAAGCACAAACCGAAGTCAAGAACATAGGAAATGTGTGGCTCTGGATTGGCCACTGCTTCCAAAGCCATGGCCCTCCTGGGACATAGTGGACAATATATTTGTGTCTGTTCATCTGAAGAGGAAGCTGTATGGGGGAGCCAGTGTAATCTAGCTCTCTTTTTAAATCTTAGTTCCGTAACTCACTTGGGATTGTAGACATCTGCATGTTAACGGTCTGAGCAGGGCGAGAAGGTTATCTGAGCATCATCCCATGCAGAGGGGAGCCTGAGAGTCACAAAGCAATGAATAGGCCTGCCATTTTCCAAGCCCAACTTTGTGCAAAGATTTAAGTTTTGTTTGATCGCAGAACTGATTTTCTTTTCTTTTTTCTTCTTCTTCTTCTTCTTTTGTTTTTTGAGACAGGGTTTCTCTGTGTAGTCCTGGCTATCCTGGAACTCACGCTATATACCAGGCTGGCCTCGAACTCAGAAATCTTTAGCAAGTGCTGCAATTAAAGGTGTGTGCCACCACTGCCTGGCTTTTATTTTCTTACAAGCTCTTTTCCCGGGACCTGGGGAGATGCTCACTGGGTTTGGATCCCCAGCACCCAGGTAAAATCTGGGCGTGGTTGTGCCCATTTGTAATCCTAGCACTGGTAATAGGAGAAGGCGGAGATGCCAGGCTCCCTGGGCAGCTAACTGGCCAGCTAGTCTTGCCCACCAGTGAGCTCTAGGATTGGTGAGAAGCCCTGTCTCAAAATGTAAAGCAATCGAGGAAGACATGCAAAGTTCATCTTTGTCCTCCATATAAACATACATGGGCACACTCACGTCCAAACACATGTGCATGTAGACACAGAGACCATACAACATTCATTCCTTGGAATACATTGCTAAGGAAAACTGCTCAGGCAACACTCTACATAAGATCATGGAACCGTTTTCCCATGAGCCATTGGCAGGGCAGGGGTTACTATTTCTGCTCAGATCAAATAAGTTTCTACAATAACATGTTTGCAGGATGTGTTATATGTGGTGTGTTTTGTCACAGCTCATAAATTCCAGCTCCCTTACCTTGAACAATAAGGAAACATGGCTGCATAAAGAAAAGGCACAGAATGTTGGTAGCAGGGCACCGAGTTAACCTTTAAAATCAGAATCAAGCACCTGGATGGAAACTGAACCCTTTCCTGGAAGTGGCTCTGCAGGAGCTGATGACTAAGGCATAGCCATAAACCAACAGGCCAGTGGGAAAACACCAGTCTTTCCAGAACAATCATCTGGGTTTACACAGAGTACCAAACAGCTTTATGCCAGGGACAGCGTATGTAACTACTGCCCAATAGCAGGCTCAGTGAGGGGGAAGGCCTAGGCTTGAAATACAGAAAGTGAGCCTGCTCTTACTGCTTTCTGAGAGACCACATTCAATGCTGCTTGGAATCCTTGTGTCGTGTGCCGAGCATCATGGGTAATCCAGCCCCACTGCACAGCTGAGGCAGATGCCTTCACACCCCAGCCCTCTTGCACAGCTTGCCTGCTGGTCACACACGAGTTCTTTGCATGTGCTGGGCTTTGGCTGAGACTAACTTATTTGCACTTTCCCTGGCCCGCTGCTACTTCCTGGGAGAATTTTTTCAAGCAGAGGCATTGGTCAGGTTGTCAGGGCTTAGACCCCATGGCCGGATGTTGGTGCAGAAAGGCCCTTCTCTGGGGTACCACAGAGGGGACAAGGAAAGAGGTTTGGTTAGCAAGCCTCTATGAAGGCTGATGTTCATCAAGGCTTGGAAGCATATCAGAATTCTTGGTGCCTCAGTTTCTCACCTATAGTATGAGCACATGGTGCCTATCCTATCACTACCTAGCGGGGAGACAGAGTTGACAAATGAACACAGGGTTTTTGGTGCACAAGAAGCCACTCTGGATGGAAGCTAATATTTAGGGCAGTTCATTGCATTCCCTGCTCTGAGATCGAAACCACACACCAACTGTACACCTAGACGTGTGCTTAATGATTGATTGGGATTTGTTTGTAAACTCTGTTGCTGAGTGAAAGGTGTTCCCATGAAAAACCCATTCCAAGCTCAGTGTGGTGGCTCGTGCCTGTCACCCCAGCACTTAGGAGGCTGAGGTAGGACGCTAGCCTTGAGTTCCAGGTCAGCCTGGGTTACATCGTTGGATCTTGACACAAAAAGAAAGAAAGGGAAGGGTGGAGGGAGAGAGAAAAGGAAGGAAAGGAAGAAGGAAGGGAAGAAGGAAGGGAGGGAGGGAGAGAAGGGAGAGGAAGGGAGAGAGGGAGGAAGGGTCAGTAAGGTCTTGCTGGTTCGAGCCTGAAGACCTGAATTCACATCCCGGCACTCATGTAAAACATTAGGTGCTGTGTACACACCTGTAACCCCAGTGCTGAGGAGACACAGACAGGAGGGGGGGTTAGGGGGACAGCCAGTCTAACTAATCTGTCAACTTCAGGTTCAGGAGACCCTGTCTCAGAAAAGGAGGTGGAGGGCATGCACACACACACACACACACAGAGGGAGGGAGAGAGAGAGAGAGAGAGAGAGAGAGAGAGAGAGAGATTATTCCACATGTTTTATTAGGAAAAGTCATGATCTTTCCTTCCACACATCCCCATGTGTAGTTCCAGGCTGCCCAGCTGGCTCCCATGGCCTCTGGTCAGGAAATGTGTGTGTCTGTGAAGCACCACAGGTGAGTTCCATGCAATCTCAGGTCTAAGAACTCCCACAACTTTTCTCTTTCCTTTGAGGACCCCAGACCTCCTCTTCTGAGGTGTGTGAGGGCATCTATGGGCCTAGTTGAGAAGCTAAGCTGCAGACGGGCTCAGAGCCACTCAGAGGGGCAAGGACAGCATTCAGAGCCAAATGGCAGGCTGGGGCTCAAGCCTGAGGGTCTCAGATAGCCAGTCAGCTAAGGACTGAAGGTCCTGCCGCACCCGCCTGGCCTCCGCAGAGCTCACTCTAGGAGCCTCAGCTGCCTCACCAGCAGCTCAGGGTTCCCCCGAGCACTCCCAGTTAATAAATCCCAGGCCCTCGCGGTGTGAAAGGGAAGAGATTACTAGTCCAGGCACTTGGCTGGCGCTGCAGGGTCTCTACACACCTCATACATCACATCTGATACCTCAGGGAGGTGTAGGCTGGCTCGGAGTGTTCTGTGTGTGGTGAGAAACAGCATCTCCTCCACTCATGCCCCCTTCCCAGACTCCTCTGCTTCCACCTGGACCCCAGAGGCAGTGTGCCTTTATGATACTGCTGGGAAACAGTACAGTCCTGCTCCGGTGGAATACACCACTCTCTCTGTTTCTGTCTGTCTGTCTATCTGTGTGTGAGTGTGTGTGTGTGTGTGTGTGTATGTACGTGTGTGTGTGTGATGCAAAGACAGAGGCACACCATGTCCATAGGGCTTGCAGAGACCAATGTACTGTGTGGTGTATGCAGATGCTTATCTATGTATGCATGGGTGTGCTAGAAGCCAAGCTGAGAGTTGGGGAGACCATGGGCAGAGAGAAGAGGGGGGAAGGGGAGGAACAGAGCATGTAGGGGTTTCATGGAGTGAGAGGCCTCCAGGGTCTTCATACTCTAGCTGTTCCCTTAGATTAGATAGTCAGAGCTAGTCCTAGGCCTGGGGACACAGGCAGGCACAACCTTAGGAGTCCAGGAGATAACAATATACAGGAGCCTGGTTGGTCAGTCACAGACTTGGAACGGGACAGCTGGCCAGGCTTGCACAAAGGTCTCAGCCCCCACACAGTTCCAGTTCACTCTTGCCATGGGGAACAAGAACATTCTGTTGCCAGATTTCTAATTTCCCTTCTCCTGAACTTCTGTAAAAATTTCCAAATTTTAAAGCCTCACTTGGGCCAAACAACACATCCTGTAGACAGATTCTGCCTGCTCAGCACAGGGCTTGGTCTTTATGCAGAAAAGGGGGGCAGTTTGGAGCATGTTGCCAGGCTACTGCCACTTTCTGTCTGTGGGGTCCTGGGCCTCTGAGTTAATCTCTGAGCCCCTGTCTTCTTATCTACGAGATGTGGATAGGAATGGCTGTGGCGGCCTGAAGATAACACTCCCGAGAATCCTCCTGCAAGAGCCAGCAGCTGGCACGTAGCAGAGCTCACCAGACACTGGGCCCTTTGATCTGCAGCTCATCCTGGGCGATGGGTCTTGGAATCCCCCTTTCAGGCATCTTCCTTCCTAGAAACCATCTTTCTGAGTTTAGGATAAAGACAGCCTACCTAGCTTGGTGGTACTGGTCTGCCATCCTGGATATCTGAGGGACTGAAGCAGGAGCCTAGGCTAGGCTCAAACCGAAGCTGACCTTGAACTTCTGATCTGCCTGCTTTCACCTCCTACTTGCTAGGATTATAGGTGCATATCACGACAGACAACCAGTTTGTACAGTGCTGGGGACTGAACCCAGGGCTTTGTGCATGCTGGGCCAGCACTCTGCCAAGAGAGCTGTGTCTGTAGCCCTCAAAGTGAAGATTAACCCTGCCAGCGGGTTAATCTTCCTTTAAAAGCAGCTTGGACAAGAACAGCGAGTGGTTCCAGGAGTTAATGGGCAGGAGCAAGAGAAAAGAGGAAAAGGTTATTCGCATCTCAGGCAGAGCCATGGGGAAGAGGGTGGTTAAAGAAAACACGCAGTTTTCATACCCCAGAAGCAGAAGCCAAGGGCACTAGAGTCCCTGCTGCAAACTTTATAGATTGCACAACTGCCTTTCTAAAGACATCATCGTGCCAACTAAAGCGCCAGCTTCTCCAGCCCTGCCAGCGCTCCATGCTCCTGCTCTCAGATTGGTTTTGCGGGTATGATAGACAGGATGCCAGCTCTTCCCCCAGTTAGTCAGGGGAAGTCCCGAGGCAATTAAGAAAGAGTCCTCACCATGAACTAACGAGCATGCCTGCCAAGGAGGAGGAGGGACCGATGTGTCTGGAAAGGGCATGGTGTAGCAGAATGGCAGGGAGCCCAGGGCAGCTGTGGCTCAGACCAGGCCTGGCTGGCCAGCTCTCCTACCCATCTCGGGACTCCAAGGCTTAGGAGAGCTGTTATGAGCATGTGCCACCCATAGGCTTTGACACTTGCTCCAAGTTCACCCAGATGAGGCTTCTGGGAGACAAGCTAGGCCTATTCAAAACCCCACCCCCACCAGTTCTAGAGAAGCATTCACAGTTGGGAGAGGGAGATACAGAGAGCTCCCTGCCGACAAGCTGCAAACCAGCCAGGCCAAGGTTTGTTTGCTTGTTCGTTTGTTTTTCAGTGGTGAACTCAGGGAACCCTAAAGGCTATGCAGGCGCTCTAACACTGGGAACTGTCCTTTACCTCCTGAGTGTATGGAGGTCAGAGGTCAACATCAAGTCTCTATCTATCTATCTATCTATCTATCTATCTATCTATCTATCTAAGAAATTCTCTTACTAAAATTAGAGCTAATTACTGGCTACTCTGACTGGCCAGTGGGTTCTAAGGATCCACTTGTCTCCCCTAAGAGCTGAAGGAAAAGCTGTATGCCACCATGCCCAGTTGTCTACCCTTTCCTGTAGTCCTACTGTCTGCAGCCAAGTCATCTGAAAAGTGCCCACCACATTCTCCTTATTTTTCCTGAGAAAGGATGTCCGGATCCCCTACATCCCAGTCCCATAGACACCTGTGCAGTGGGCACATCTGTGTACATGCACCCGTATGAGTCCCTGTTTCACCTGTAAGAAAGGCAATGTTTACTCCCAGCCGAGACGGTTCCCTGCAGCAGGGAGTTGGAGAGGGAGAACTTGGTGGATGGTTTCTGGTCATCTAACTGGACTTCCACAGAATGATTCTGAGGCTTTGAGATGGGACCATTAGAGGCACTGACCCTGATATTCCTACTAATTACATATAGAACCAGAATTACAACCTTGGTCTGTCTGCCCAGACCCCTATCACTGAGTTTGAAAAATGATAGGCTGCACCTCATTAAAACCAGGAAGGAGTACACAGATTACTCGCATACACACATGTATGTGCACATGCACATGCACACACACTCGAAAGCACACACATACAGACTGGCATACACACGTTAGGGGAAAGCTCCCCCCTTGCCTTCTCATGGATAGGTAGTGGATCTGGTGGGGATGCTCTACCCAGAGGCCAATGCCTGGAGCAGAGAAGTCAGAGGAGCCGCCAGTGAGGCCTGCTGTGCTTTCTCAGTGGCGTGGTGGTTTCTGATCCATGCGAGTGAGTGACAACTCAGAAGAGGTTCTCTAGACACTTGTATGTCACCAGGAGTTGTCTAGTAAATTAACACAAGCCACCGTGGACTTCAGTCTTGTCAAAGTGCCTTATCTGTCACCATGTGATTTCAGTTCAGGCCTAGGTGCAATCTTACATGCTTAAAAAAAACAAACACAGGAGCTGGAGAGATGGCTCAGCAGTTAAGAGTGTTTACTGTTGTTCTACCAAAGGCCAGAGTTCAGATCTCAGCACCCACAATAGGAGGCTCACAAAGCCTGTAACTCCAAGGGAACTCATGGCCCCTTCAGGCCTTCAATGGGTACATGCTCCCATAAATAAAAACAAATCTTAAAAAAAAAAACATTAAAATGCTATCCTTACATTTAAAAAAATAAAACAGAAAAACACACATTTCTAGTATTGATATTTAAAAATATCCATAATCTTTAAAGTATTTGATATGTCTAAATAGTAAAAAAAAAATACAAATCCTACTGTTTATGAAGTACATTTTTCCACCAAATATTCTGATATGTTTCCTGTTTAGGTATCTTTAAGTTCTTGGCAAACATTATTTAAAACTTTAAAAATTATTATTCATGTGAGTGGGTGTTTTGTCTGTGTACCTCATGCATACAGTGCTCTTAGATGTCGGAGAGGGCATTGGATCCGCTGGAACTGAAATTACAGATGGTTGTGAGCTGCCTGGTGGCTGTAGGAAACTGGACTTGGGTCCTCTGGAAGAGCAGCCAGTGCATTTAATGGCTGAGCCATCTCTCCAATCTGGCAAACATTTTTGAAGGTTGCATAGCTATGTGAGGTGGTAATGGAGGTATAGGAAATGGAGGCAGTAAGATTATGAGTTTGAGGTCAGCCTGGGTCAATGAGCAAGACTGTATCAAAACAAAACAGTTTTCGATGGTAGCCATTGTGAGACTACACTATAGACCATTCTGTAATTGTTGTTTGTCTTAGTTAGCGTTTTACTGCTGTGAACAGACACCATGACCAAGGCAACTCTTATAAATACAACATTTAATTGGGTCTGGCTTACAGGTTCAGAGAGTCAGTCCATTATTATCAAGATGGGAGCATGGCAGCATCCTGGCAGGCATGGTGCAAGAGGAGCTGAGAGTTTTACATCCTCATCTGAAGGCTGCTAGCAGAATACTGGCTTCGGGCAGCTAGAATGAGGGTTTTAAAGCCCACATCCACAGTGACACACCTACTCCAACAAGGTCACACCTCCCAATAGTGCTGCTCCTTGGGCCAAGCATATACAAGCCATAGCACTGTTGCTATCAGAATTTGCCATCATCTCTCTCTAATATAGTTGTATGTACATACATTTTTACCCCAAATCATGACTAGTTCCTTGGGTTAGATTCTAGGAGGTGATTTGCTGTGTCAAGGAACTTTTTGGGATTCCGTGTGTGTGTGTGTGTGTGTGTGTGTGTGTGTGTACATGCTTGTGCGTGTGCGCGCCTGCAGGGCGTGGTGGTGTTGGGGGATGGTAGGCACAGAGTCAACATCAAGTGTCTTTCTGGATCACTCTTGTGGTGGTTTGACTAAGAATAGCCACCCCTGAGGCTCATAGATGTGAATGCTCCGTGTTATGGTTTGTATATGGTTGGCCCGGGGAGTGGCACTATTAGCAAGGGTGGCCTTGTTGGAGGAAGTGTCACTGGGGATAGACTTTGGGGTTTCAGAAACCCAAGCCAGGCCCAGTTGCTGTCTTCTCTCTTCCTACTATCTTCGGGATCCAGATGGAGAACTCTCAAGCCGCTTCTACACACTGTTTGTTTCAGACAGAGTGTCTCAGGGACCCTCCTGTCCCTACCTCCCCATTGCTGGACTTATAGGACTTATGGACTAATCTGTCATCGTCTGCCTTGCCTGGCTTTTTATGTGGGTGCTGGGGATCGAAATGAAAGCACTTACCATTACTCAGTAAACTCTTCACCCCTGATCCATCTCTTCCAGTCCTTTCTTTGGGGGTTCTTAAAAGACAGCACCAAATCACTAGCTAATGCCTGTCAGTGCTGTGGAGCCCTTATCTGTATCTACAGAGAGTAACATCAGCTTCAAAGGTTTTTGTTAGTTGAATTGCTTAGGGATGATTTTAAAATGATTTGTCGGGACTGGAAAGATGCCTCAGTGGTATAGGACACAAAACTGCTCCTGCAGAGGACCTGAATTTGGTTCCCAGCCACCACGCCAGGCAGCTCCAGGGGATCTGTCCCCTCTTCTGGCCTCCTCCAGGACCTGCACTCACAAGTACAGACACACAGAGACACCTAATTAAAAACAAAATCATTTACGGTGCTCTCTTACTTACCTGCACTTTGAAGGCTATCATATTCATTCCCTCAGTTTTAGTGTGTGCTGCGTTGATCCCCCACCCCACCCCCTCTCCGAGCCCCTTCCTTATCAATGGGATTGAATACATTTGAGACCAGTCCTTCTGTGCCAGCAACAGTCTCCAGGGTTGCCAGAACTCTTCACTCTCCTGCCGGTGTTTCCCAGGGTGGAGAGGGCTCCGGCTTCCCCTGGTTATCTACACTTGTTTCTTTCCTCACTCAGTCTGGTGGAGTTTATGCTCTGGAGATTTTTTTCCCACCCCATTATAGGAGCTGGTAAATATTTACCTTTGTTTTCTTCCAGATTTTTATGGCTTTGCTTTTTTATGTTTAGCTCTTTAATCCTCTGTAATTTATTTTGGCATCAAGTGTCATGAGAAGAGCTGAATTTATTTAATTTTCAAAATAGCTCACCAATTGCCCCAGCACCAGTTAATCAGTAATGCCTCCTTTCCAGGCGGCTGTGCAGAGCCACCCTATCGCCCACGGACCTCAAGTGTCTGGCCTAGGCGCATGCTAAGCTCTGCCTTCTGCCTAGCCCTGGGCTCCTTCCCATCTAGATGGAAAAGGCTTTTCCATCTATCTCAGAACTCTTGTGCTCAGAACTCTCATAAAGATAGCTTTATGATTATCATAACTTATCATTGTCATCAGTCATCATCATCACAATCATTGACATCATCACCATCATCTACATCATCACCATCATCATCCTCATTGTAGTCATTACTAGTTTGAAATCCTAGGGGATGAACTCAGAGCCTTAAGGATGGTAAGAGTATGCCTAGTAATGAGCTACATCCCCGGCGCTATATTTACATTCTTCTCCTCTTCTTCCTTTTATTTGTGTGTGTGTGTGTGTGTGTATTTGTTTATGTGTAGATATGCATCAGGGGCCAAAGGACAATGATAGCTGTCTTCCACCATTGCTCTCCACCTTATTTCTTGGGATGATGTCTCTCACTGATCAGTGATTGGCTAGGTTGGCTGGCCAGCAAGGCCCAAGGACCTGCCTGCTCAGCTTTGAGATGACAGATCTGTGTCCCCATCCTGCCTTTTTGCAAGTGATCTGAACTCAGGTCCACAAGGTTGTACAAGTACTCTGTCACCTGAGTCATCACCTCTGTCCTGCCCCCCCTACTTTGACGTTTTAAAGCTGCAATCTGGTCACACAGTTAAGTACCCCATTCAAGATCAGAGAGAACAGTCGCTCCCGAAGTTCCGAGCCCTGTTCTGTGAGTCACAGCAGATACAAGAAGAGAGGGGAATTGTGAGGCATAACCACTCATCTAAAAGATTGCTCAAGAGAGCAGAGCACAGTGGTGCAGACCTTCACTACCGGCACTTGGACAGCTATAAGGAAAGAGGATTGTGAGTTCTAGGCCAAGCTGGCCTATGCAACAAGATTACATTTCAAAATGACAACAATAATTCTTCAGACAAATAGGAAACCTATTAGAACTAACAACACTCAGGTCAGTGAAATATAAACAAATGGAAGGTATCCTCCTTTCTGTACACCCACCCCCCAAATCAGGAATTATTTAGGTTCTGTAAAATGGATCCGAGAAGGCAGGTGCTTGCTGTGTGATGACCTGCCCGGACCCTACACGGTGGAAGGAGAGAACCGACTCCCCCAAGCTGTCTTCTGCCTTCCACGTGTGTCATGAAATGTGCACCTGCACACACATGCATGAAAACACGCATGCAGACACACACACTGCATGCAACATTTAATATTAAAAGAACTTATCTTATCATATTTCTCCTATAACATTTTGATGTGACATTTTCCATGAACAGAATTTCCAAGATTGAATCCCATCCACGTGGGTTTGCTCTGCTCATATTTTATTATGGTGTGTGTGAGAGTGTGTGTGAGTGTGTGTGTGTGTGTGTGTGTGTGTGTGTAACAGGTGATAGGAAAGGCCATATAAGGTGTGACGCTGCTTGGATTTGAACGCTGGCCCTGCCACTGCTGACTGTGTGCCCTTTGGCAGGCTCCTTGCCTCTCTGATCTTCAGAAGTGAGATCCGTCTTTGGCATCCAGCTCAGCCCATGGGGGTCACGAGGATTCAAGGCCAACATTGTTTTGCGTTCCTTCTGTTTTACCTCTTCTGAACCCAACAGTCATGCACGCTAGGCCTTGTTAGTCCATCTAACAGAGTAGAGAGCAGAGGCTCAGAAGGACAGGGCAGCTTGCTCCGAATGACTCAGCTGGTAAACCGTTCAGATACACACAGTGTGCCTTGTTCACATCTCCTGACTACCTCGGTGTAATGGACGCTTCTGCAGTCCCCTAGAGGGCTGCCTGATTTCTGTCTGCCTTCCAATAAATACTCTTTGTTCTAAAGGACCTCATTTTCTATATCTGAAAACAAACAAACAAGCAAGCAAACAAACAAAAAAACAGAAGAACCTTTTACTTCTCCTCAAAACCCAAATCAAATAACCCCTCCTCTGGGAAGCTTTTGTGCTCCTGAGCTCCTCCCAATTATGACTGAATGCTAAGGTTGTGTGATCAGCTTTGTTATTCTGTATCTGAGGCCATGGTGAGCACCCCTCACCCATGGTGAGCACCCCTCACCCATGATGAGCACCCCTCACCCATGATGAGCACCCCTCACCCACACACTACCACTTCCCAATAGTGCTCACCCTGCTGGCAAGCTGAGCTCTGTTCCCCAAGTGCTCCAGGGAAAAAGATCCACACTTTGGACATTGACACTCCTCTCTCTCTCTCTCTCTCTCTCTCTCTCTCTCTCAAGACAGCGTTTCTCTGTTTAGCTCTAGCTGTCCTGAAGCTTGTTCTGCAGACCAGGCTGGCCTCTAACTCACAGAGATCCTCCTGCCTTGCTCTCCCACGAGTGCTGGGACCAAAGGAGTGCTCCACCCCCCAACCCCCCCAAGCCCCCCCCTGCCTGCTGACTGACTGACTTTTGTTTTGGCCGACACCAACACACCAGAAGCTTCTTGATGCTCCAGAAGCCTCAGTGTGCTCTTCCGTCCGCACAAGGCAACTGGAAAAAATTACATGCAGGGCAAATCCCTTAGCTTCGTGCCTAGTACCTAGTAGGTGTTCAGTAAACATGAATACTCCTTTTCCCTCCTCTAAGGCTCCTTCTCTTTATGCAGGGATATTTGTCACGTGTGTGTCTCTGGCTAGAAACTAGCTCAAGCCAGGCTAGGGATGCTTCTGTATAATGACTGCGTGTAAGTGTATAGTGTATGCCGGTGTACAAGACCACATGGCCTACTTGTCATTCTCCACTTGGTTATCTTTGAATATTTAGAGGGAGAGGGAGAGGGAGAGGGAGAGGGAGAGGGAGAGGGACAGGGACAGGGACAGGGACAGGGACAGGGACAGAGACAGACAGAGGGAGAGGGGGAGAGAGAGAGAGAGAGAGAGAGAGAGAGAGAGAGAGAGAGAGAGAGAGAGAGAGAGAGAGAGAGAAGGATTTTATAGGACACCAGACTTCCATAGCAAGCCCTTTTACCCACTAGGCACTGGGCTCTCTCCAGGGCTACTTTTCCTTTGTTTGGAATGAGGCAGTGAGCCGGGCGGGCGCTCACTGGTTTGATCAGGCTTAGCTGAGCCGGGCGCTCACTGGTTTGGTCAGGCTTGGTGGCTCCCTGAGCTCCAGGGATTTCCCCTGATTGCTTAGTGCTAATGTTACAGGTGTACTGCCACCCTCAGCTCTTGTGTAGGTGGTGGGGATTTGAACTTGGGTCTCACACATTGGTGGTTAGGGCGTTTACTGCTGAGCCACCTCCTTGCTGTTAGTATTCTGTCTAAGGTCCACTCCACACTTACCTGGCCACAGCCAGGTATGCCCTGCCCCACAGACCTGGCCCGCTATAAAAGGGGCTACTTGCCCCTCCTCTCTCTCTGCTCTCTCTCATCCTACTCTCACCTCTCTGCCCCTTGGGCTCTCCTCCCCTCCTCCCTCTCTTCACGTGGTCGTGGCCGGCCTCCACTTCTCTACTCTCTTCTCTCTCTCTCTCTCTCTCTCTCTCTCTCTCTCTCTCTCTCTCTCTCTCTCTCTCTGCCTCTCAAACTCCCAACCTCTACCCTGAATAAACTCTATTCTATACCATGCCTATGTGCGTGTGGTCCCTCAGGGGGAAGAGGTGCTTGGACATGGGCCCGCCTGGGCACCCCCTTCCCCCACACCGCCGTGCTACACTCCCTTAACCCCCATTCTCTTTTTTTAAGCCCCCTTCATTGATGCATTGGCCTTTCACTTGCCTCCAGAAACACTCAGTGCAGTCTCTCCACAGTGAAAGAGGCAGGAATTGGCAACAAACAAACAAAACAAAACAAAACAAAACAAAACAAAACAAAAAACTTCTATAGGTGAAAACACGGAGACCTTCTGCCTAAAATGGCCTGCCCACAACCACAGAGGAAAGTGGAAAGGCATGGTTTCTCTGGCCTGTGACTGATGTATTTCTAGGTCCCGCACCTCCCCGAGGCCATGCCCAGAGGGAGATTTTGAAAGCGCATTCTAAGGAGGAAAAACCCTGAGCCAAGCTCAAGCCTTCTGCGCTGTTGGTGTTCGGATCCTGTTGCTGTCTCCAGGCAGGCGTGTTCCCCACTCGGTTCTGGTGTTGGCCAGTCCCAGCAATGAGTCCCAGCTCAGCTACTGGGCCACTGATTAGCTTCTGGGAGAATTAATAAATGACAGAATCAGGAGTTGTGTCTGACCTTTTGCTTTCTAGACTTAGCAACATTCTGGCCAGCCAGGCAGGAGCAGAACACCTCCAGACAGACCGACGCCCCTTGCTACCCCTCACCAGTTCAAGAGCCTGGGGTACCAGAGAGCCTTTTGCTGTCATAGATGAGGAAAGAGAGGCCCAGGCTGGTAAGGGGGCTAGCTCCCAGAGACACAGACCACCTGGTCACAGAAGCTCTGATGATTTTTGTGGTAGCCAGGTCAGTCTTCTAGGGAAGGCATGGGAATCTCATGTTGGAGTCCCCGCTCCTGTTCAGAAGTCACAAAAGAATCTACAGACAGGAAAGATGGAAGTGTGGCCATTAGGAGAGTTGTGGGCCTGGCAACTGATGGCCCAGAGGTTTAGTTGATCTGATGGAGGCAGAGATGCCAGGCTCCCGCCTGGTGCTGCTGACCCCATCCTAGGCTGCACACTTTGGTGGTCTATACAGATCTTTGCCTTCGAGCCCTCCGTTCTTTAATAACTCAGGGCCGATAATGAGGTTCTACAGGAGGTGTGGCTTCCCTCACCTGTCTACACCACAGCGGGAATGACTGGGCTGGACCACCCTGGTGTGGAAGGGGATCTCTGTGCTCTTACTAGGCGTGCATTCCTCCTGCCTCTCTCCCCTAGGGCCTCATGGCTTCCTGCACAGAGCTGTCCCTTGCTAGGACCTTTCCTTGCTGGGAAGTCCACAATCCCCAAACAGTCACCAGTCACTGATATGGTACACATATACCACACATGCCACTCATCCACATACAGACACCACATATATCACACATATACACAAAGCACACAATATACACCCCACCCCTTCCACCACTCACATACATACATATGCAGAAAGTCCTATCACACACACCAATGATAAATAACACACACACACACACACACACACACACACACAGTTCTACCCAGAAGTCCATGTGTCTCTGCTGTTACCATTTTGTACTCTCCTGGGAATCCCCTCTCCTAGCTGCCCCACCCCCCACCCCCAGCCCCTTATCTCTACTTCTCCAGTAGCACTCAAGGCTGTCTACCTTGTGTCCCAGGAAAATAAGTGCTTGCTTAATCCTCTTAAGGACAAGCTACAAGCCACTTTGTCAAAGGAGATCTTTTTTTTTTTTTAAGACGGAGTGACAAGTGCTTGGCTGGACTAGAACTTGCTGTGTAGACCAAGATCTGCCCGCCTCTGCCTCCCAAGTGCTGGGATTAAAGGCGTGCGCTACCACCCAGGACTGGTTTCTTGATTTTTAAAAACCACCCTGGGAGTTGGAAAGCTCCTTGGTATTCTCAGCTCTCTTAACAGAGAAGTTGAGTCACTAGTCCATGGCCACACAGTTGATTTCTGACCTGACTTCAGGCCATCAAGGTAGATCTTGCTCTCTTCTCTGTCACAGCTGCTGCTTGCTTGAAAGTCCTCGAGGGCAGGGATGAGGAACACCTTTAGCCAAGATTCCTCACCTGACCAGGTGGGACGGGTCTAAGTGTGTGAAATCTCTTTGAGCTGTTTCTTGAATGTGGGAATGTCCAGGCCTTGCCTGACAAAAATCACATTCAGTTCTTGGTGTTGCTTCTGAGGGTCCAGAATTGCTGAGACTTTAACCGGCTGTTACCATTCCAACTTTCCTAGTGCTGCGACCCTTTAATACAGTTCCTCCTGTTGTGGTGACTCCCGAACACAAAATTATTTTCATGGCTGCTTCATAACTGTAATTTCGCTACTGTTATGAACAGTAATATAAATATTTTTGGAGACAGGGGTTTGCCAACATCCTGGAGCCTGCCTTTCCCTAGCAGCCACGCATGAAACCTGTCTTCACCGTATCTTTTAAGGTTATTGCCAGCTTCTTCCCACTGTCCCTGGCTTGCCAGTGCAACCCCAGGTGGTGTGTGTTGCTTTCGGCAAGCTATTTGTGCACTGGTTCTTCACGGAATTATCAGAGGGCCTGAGGCAGAGAGAGAGGAGTGGAGGGAAGAGAGGACAGAGCCGGAGGAGCCGTGCTTCCTGAACAGATGCATGCTGGGTCTGTGTCCCGGTGCTGAGGAGGAAGCTCTGGGAGGGGCAGGGTCCCTGACACGAGCCCAGAGTCACCCTTGCTCCCTCTAGGAGAGGTTCCTAGGCTGTGGAGGACAGTCTAAGGCAGGAGTGCCACGTGATAGCCACTTTATAGACAGGAAGATGGCTTCCACGGAAGGACGTGTGGTGGCAATGAATGGTTCAGCACACCCTGAGCTTTGTCAACCCAAAGCTCGTAGCTTCTCTGCCGTGAAAGGGGGTTTGAGCTCTGGGATCCGGGCCAAAAGTTCAGGGTTCTAACTTAACCTAGCCCTGGTGTTAGCCCTGCTGTGTTGTCTTGAGCACATTGTGTGACTCTCTGGACCTTATTACCTTTGTTTTCTCTCCACAATAGCCGTCAGCTCTTCCTTTCGGTAGCGTTCCCCCCACCCTCCGCCCCAGCAAGGCCGTGGACTCGCTGGACTTTAACCATCTCTATTGTTTTTAACCTCCAGGCCGATCTCCAGCCACCTGGAGCCTGTGGATTTTACATGACTTCCCACGTTCAACAGGTTCCCCAAAGAGAACACAGGCTTTGTCACAAAACCCAAGCTTTCTAAAATTTTTGTTGTAAGAAATGGTGATCCAGGAAGGTGGCTCAGTGGGTAAGGGTGCATGTTGCCAAGTCTGATGAACCAGAGTTTGAACCCAGGACCCACATAGTGGAAGGAGAGAACTGATTCCCACAGGTCGTCCTCTGACCTCCACACATATGATGTGACATGTGCAGCTCCAGCCTCCAACATAAATAAACACATTACTATTGTTATTATTTTTTAATGGAAGTGGTACCAAGCCAGTCAGCTTTGCCAGACTGAGAAGAACGTGAGATGCAGCTCAGGGTAGAGACTCATTCAGTTTGTGGATGGAGATGTAGTCTGACCTCAGGTTTGCTGACTGGGGACTGGATGTGCCATTTGTTCCTCTCATTGGATTGGGAAACCTAAGCAAGGCCCTAAATTCAAACAAACAAATGAAGCAAACCTCTCAGCCTACCAGAAGGCCACGCAGTGGGTAAGCTTCTGTGTGTGACTAGGATAAGCGCTAGCCCGGGACTTCTCCAAGGGAGCCAGGGAACAGCCATAGCTGGTGGCTGTACCTTAGGGACAGGGTGGAGGCTGGGGACCAGGAGGAAAGGAAGCTGGCACACAGCTGGAAAATCTGCAAGAGCTCACCTGGACGGGCTGGGGCAGGTGGGAGGTGCCAGGTCAGGCCAACCCTGTACCTCCTCTACAAAAAGACTTCAGGGCTCTGTCCTATCTCAGTGCTGGGCCTGGGAGGCAGGACCTGACGGGGCCTGTTAGATATGTTACAGGCCCAGTGCGGGAAGCTGTTTTGATTAAATTTGGGAGCATAATTGCAGGGTTTGTGCTGTGGCCTCATTATGGCTTTTTTAATCTTGTTAACCTCTCCTCCCCATCCCCCCCTTCCCTCCACAGCCACAGGCTGCTGCGGCCTCAGAACAATACCAGGAATATTTTCCATCTCCCCACCGTGGTTTCCTCCTCCTCCTCCCCCAGATTGGCTCCCAGAAGCAGGATAGAGCAAAAGAAACTAGAAGAAGGCAAGGCCATAGTGGGGATTTGAAGTGTGGCTTTCTTCCCCAGAGCGCTTTTTGGTTCTGCTCCCATGCATGCTACAGCTGGTCTGGAGTTCTGGGGGGTGGGGGACCACGAGGGTGGTAACGCCAATCAGGTAATACCAATCAGACTAGTGGTAACTTCAGGAGTTTCCCCAAATCGGGCTCAGAGTTCTCTTTTCTGAGGGAGAAATGGAAAAGCTGGGTTGGTGACAGCGCTGTGGACTGAGGCCATAGAGATAAAGAGGACAGCCTTTGAGCTGGGGAGGGGCTGGGGGTGGGGTGGGGACGGGAGGAGGAAGCTGAGAGCAACCTGGATATCGGCCTAGACACAGATGCAGAGTAGCGACCTCGACTTGCAGATGGCGTCAGTCAGGTGGGTCTGGCGCTGGGGCTTCACACACTGATAGATGACTTCTTGTTTACCCAAAGCATGCAGCAGGCAGGGTGCTGGTGCTGTGGTGGAGAGGAGTGGGTATGTTAGGAGGCTCCACGGAGGGTGTGCTGGCCAAGCGAGGTCAGTGTTTGGGGTGCCAGGGGATGGTGAGGAGCTCCTGGCCTCTGTCCCCCATGGCCCCAGTAGTGTGGTTAGTTATTAAGCTGTAAACTCCCTGGGAGGATTGCCACCACCCAGTGTAGGGGTTGGGAGAGGGTGCTGGGGGGAAGCCGGGGCCTTGTGTGCTTGTACAAAAGCCAGAGGTTCTCTGAGACGGATCGCTGTAGGAAGTATGCAAATTAGGATGAGGTAGGCACACTGCACGCCTGGCCTAGGCTCTCCTTCTCCAGCAGTTGTCTCCATCATGACCATGCCAGCAACCTTGATCTTTCTCATGAGCCCCCGAACCGGACCTCTCTAGGGTAACAGAATGCCCAGTCATGCAAATCCTGGATCCAGACTGTAGAGCCAACCTCAGCCTTTGTTCTTAGCTGTCCTTCCGGTTCCCAGACTACCATACATACATGTGTTCTCTCATCCCACCTTTGGACGGTCCCCAGTAATCCCTTCCTTGGATGTATCTCCCTAGCTTGTTGCCCGGGTCCTCTGTCCTCTGCTGGCTGCAGACAGGCGTCTCCTCACTTACCTCTGAGCAGTTGTCCTTACGCCCTCTGTGCCGGTTAGTTTCTATCAACTTGACACACACTAGAGTCACCTGGGGAAGAGGGAACCTCAGTTGAGAACTTGCCTCCATCCGATTGGCCTGTGGGCACATCAGTATGGCATTTTCTTAATGGTTAATTGATATAGGAGGACTCAGTCCACTGTGGGCAGTACAATCCTTAGGCAGGTAGGTCTGGACTTTTTTAAAGAAAAGTGAGAATTGTGAGTCAAATAAACAATGGAAAGTAAGTTAACACGCCCAGCCCAGTCTCCCACTATTATCGCCAATAATGGTTTCTTTCTGGTTTCTGGTCTTGGACCACCTTGCTTTGCTCTCAAGATGCCCCCCAGCCTGGATTTCCTACATTGTCCCATCTTCCAGGGCCAGCTCAGATGCCACATGCTTTATAGAAAGGCCTCCTAGAACTCACAACCAAAATACCTCTGCCAACCCTTCGGCACTCTGTTGAAGAGTGACCCTTTGCCAGCCAATGCAGCCCATGTTGAACCCATATTTCCTTGGTCCTGTTTTTTACACAGGTCCTGACCATCAGGCACATCGAAACCGGTTAGTATCCTGACCAGGCAGGACTGCTTCTCAGATGAACTTCAGTGATGCCCTGGGTGATGAGTGTGGGTGTGGGTGTGGGGTGTGTGTGTAAGTGAGAGATGGGGTTGTATTTAGGCTTCTGGAGGGAACTACAGGGCCCAGGGGATAGAGCTGGTGTTTGCTAAGTGATTTGAGCATCAGGGCCTCAGCCAAGCAGGGTCACCTAGTGACCTGTCTATGAGGCAGAGGAGAACCAGATGTCCTGAAGCCAACAGAACTATATGAGCTACTTCCTGCCAGGGTCCCAGTAAAGTGGTAGGAGGGGACAGGTGTGAGCAGCAGTCCCCTCAAGGGAGGGCCTGGGCCAAGTATGGGAAAGGTGTTTTCTCCCAGGGCTGACCTGGCAGCATTGGGGCTATGACTCAAGGACCAGCTTGGGAAATACTAACTGGGTTTTTCCCAGCTTAAGGAGGGCCAGGAGGGATCCCTGGAGCATGTGGCCGAGAGCCAGCTAGGCCACAGTCCCTACCTTCTGCCGCTGGGCTGAATATCATTCACAGGGCCCGCTCTGTCCCTTGAAGCCTTTGCCTCTCACTTGGCTTGTCTCCTGCCTCAGCCACCAAAGTGTTCTTTCTCAGTTCTCAGCCACAGAAACTGGGACTTTCTCCCAGGAAGGTGAATGTCCCTCCCCCACCCCTCTACAGAATCATTCCTCTCCATCAGTTTGTGGATGCTAGTCCAATCACCTGGAGGCTAGGCCACTGCAGGCAGAGAGTCAGTTGCCCCATGGGCCAAGAGCAGCCAGGTCGACCGCTTTCCCTCAGCTTCAGTGGAACTGTGTGGCATCTTAGGAGAGCAATGAACTGGGAGTCAGGACATCTAAACCCTGCTCAGGCTTTGCTGAAGCTGAGGGTGACCTGTTGTTACAAGGCAGAGGACAGTCGGGTGACCTGAGGCCAGCAGAACCACATGAGCTACTCCCAGCATGGGCCCCAGTCAGATGTAGGAGAGGACAGGGACAAGTATGGGTGGCAGTCCCCTCAAGGCACAATCTAGGAAAGGTGTTTTCTCCCAGGAGGTCCCTTTCCCCTGAGTCCTAGCCATCTCTACCTACTCATCAGAAGAATGGAGGTTTGGGTCCAGGTGTTCTCAACAGGCCCAGGTTATACAGTTTCAAAGCACCTTCCAAGAGAGAGAGCAACAGTCACCGGAGGTTAAGGACAGTACTCAGAGAGGTTCAGGGCAGGTGGCTCATTTGGGACACTGTTTGCTGCAAAAGTAGGAGGACCTGGGTTTGATCCCCGACACCCTTGTAAAGGTCCCCGTGGTGTTACACAACTTCAATCCCAGTGACAGGAAGATGGAGATGAGAAGATCCTTGGGACAGCCTAACAGAATTTGCAAGTTCAAGGCTAGTGAGAGATCTTGATCCAAAAAACAAGGTAGAGGGGTCCCTGAGAAATGACCTCTGGCTCCCACAGAGGCCATGCACACTTGTTCACATGTATTCACACATGCAAATGTATGCACACATCGAACCACCCCCTACTGAGCAAAATCCCTGTTGGGCTAATTTTCCTCTTCCCATGGTCTTCTGTGGGGCCCAGGTTGTAGGTCTTCCAGAGAGTTGGTGAGTTGACCCCATGTTCCCTCTTCAGATTGGCTTCAGGAAGACTGTGGGCCAAGGCTGACCGCCAGCTCAAGCTGGCTGCCACCTCCTCCTAAACTAAAACTCAGCCGTCTGGGTTGAAAGACTACGCCATGTCCCTGGGCATGCTCCACATTTCCTCACCAGCTGGCAGGGAGGGCACGGGCAGTTGCACACACACGTAGATCTTGGCTCTCCCTCGGGCAGCCTCCCTGAGGTGAGAGCCTGGCTTTCCCATCTCGGCCTAGGGCAGCCTTAGGCACAATCCGCAGTCCAGTTCCCTCAAGTGATGCTGGTGATTGAAGGCAGTGGTAGGTGGGGGTCACCCTCCCCAGTCAAAATGGGTGTGCTTTTGGAATCTTCTGCTTAAATGGTTTCTGACAAAGCCTGCGAGGCAGGGGGAGGGGCTGCCTGCCTCTCCTAAACTACATTGTTCCTAATGGGCTGTGTTCTCAGCTGATGAGAGAGATGTTCAACAGAAACCTGACAGAGAAGGCTACAGACTCAGGGATGAGTGAGTAATTAGACGCTAATTAATTTGCATTTCACAAGAGAATCGGGGATGTTAAGGGAGGAAAAAAAAACCTGCAAAGATTAAAGGCCTCATGTAGAAGGAAAATCTGGGACGAAGGGCTGGTGGAGCAGACTTAGCTGAGGGGGGATGTCAGCGGGAACAGGTGGCCATGTGGGCATTCAATGGAGCAGGTGTGGCTGTAGCCAGGGAGGTCAGAAAGGCCTGGGTTCCCTGCAGTGCTCAGGACTGGTCCAAACATTACCCAGAGCTGCCTGCTGGGAGTGTGGCTAAGTGATCCCCCTCCCCCCAAGGCTGGCTCAAACTTCTGAGTAGCTGAGAATGGAATGGTCCTGAGCTTCTAATCCTCCTGCCTCCTCCCCTTCCTCAAAGACTGGATACAGGCATGTGCTGCCATGCATGGTTTATGTAGTACTGGGGATTGAACCCAAGGGCTCATGCGTAATAGGTAAGAGCTCTACTAACTGAACTACGCCCCCGATCCTGGTGGGAGAGACAGCAGATGACACGTGTAAAAAATGAAGTTTCTGTCTCTGTAAAAGATGCAAAAACAGCAGTTTTATAAAGAAATTTTAATCTTATATTTTAATGATATTTTTGGAGACAGGGTATCTTTATGCAGCTCTGGCTGTCTGGAACTTACTCTGTAGACCAGCCTGGCCTCCAACTCAGAGATCCACCTGCCTCTGCCTCCCAAGAGCTGGGATTAAAGGTGTGTGCCACCACACCTGACTCCTCTTTTAATAGGGCTGTGACAATGATCAGTGATGTCTTTGGCCTCTGGTTAAGTGACTGCTTCTCAAAACGTAAGTGAGATGGCTCAGTGGGTAGAAGTGTCACGTGTTCCACATGCACCCAGAAGAGGCTGCCCTGCTCCAATGTGCAGCAGGTGGGCGGCCTGCTCTCCAGAGCAGCTTACACTTCATTTCAGAGCAAGACAGGGGTGTCGCAGTTAACCAGATGTTGCAGTAACAGATTTTCTGAGACTGGAGAATTTATAAAGAAAAAGGGTTACTTGAGTTCTAATACTGGGAGCTGGAAGCTCAGGACTGGGCAGCCACCTGTGGCTGAGCCATGGCCCTGGAACAGGGGCTGTAATGGTGAGCAGACACCTGTAGAAGGGATGGAACTAAGAAGCGGACTTGCTTGCAACAGCTGGCTTTCTGGAAAATGAGTCCAGTGTGGGGAGAAAGACAGTCATTTCCTTTTGACCACTCACTGTCTTAAGGGCCCACCTTCTAATACCGCCACAGCAGCGACCACATTTCAGCATGAGGCTTGTGTAGAAGGGTGTGAGTTTGATCTCCAGGACCCCAGATCCCTAGAAAATGCAGGGTATAGAGGCACACACTTGTAAGCTGTGTTGGGGAGGCAGAGATAGGTAGACCATGGGGCCCACTGACTAGGCAACTTGGTTTATAAGGCATGGCACTCAAGCTAAACCTCTGGCCTTAATACACACACACACACACACACACACAGAGAGAGAGAGAGAGAGAGAGAGAGAGAGAGAGAGAGAGAGAGAGAGAGAGAGAGAGAGAGAGAAAGAGAGAGAAAGAGAGAGAGAGAGAGAGACTTATATAGCATGACTTTCACAAAGTCAAGCCACAAGCCACATTGGAAGACATAAACTCCCAGCTACCTCAATGAACAACTCCTGTCTGGGTGACCTGATGATTCCTGCAATTCCCTGGCCTGATCCAATTTCTTCTTCTTAACACTAGGATAGATCTTTCATGGTTGCCTACTCACCAATTCTTTTTCATAGAACCTAGCATGGGACCCAGGTGACAGGAGACCATCCAGCCTGGGGGCAGTGATGGTCACCCTGGGGCAGCTGTAAGTTTTACCATGGGAACTGGGAGCTTCCCTATCTTGATCTCTCTGGGTCTCAGCATGTCCAGGAAGAAACGCAGCAGTTCAGAGACCTGAAGACTTGGGTGTGGCCTTAGCCAAAGCTCGAGAATGCTGCGTGTCAGAGCCATATTAAAATGGGCTAGCCTCTGGGACCTGCTTGGATCTCTGTGATTGCTATAACAAGCTCTATGAACTTGGTCATTTTAAACCATGAGAATCTATCTTCTCTAAGTTTTAGAGGCCACAAAGCCAAAATCGGTGTCACTGGGCTGAGATCAAGGTGGCTTTGCGAAGCTCAGCTACCTCCAGGTGGCAATTCATTCCTTGCCTCTTCCGCATCCAGGTGGCTGCAGGTGACCCTTGGTTTGTGGCCTTGTCACTTCATCTTCAGCACCAGCACCTTCAGATCTCTCTCCATCTCTCTCCACATCAGCTCCTCTGCTGGTGTCTGCTTATGCAGCCTCCCTCTGTCTGCATACCTGTGGCCACTTTAGCTTCACATTCACCCTGATAATCCTGGATCGTCCTGCCTCCAGGCCCTCCTGTTAATTATATCTGTAACAGGCCTCTCTCCAGATGATGCCACGTTTACAGGCTGTGGGGGTAGAATGTGGCGTCTTTGGTCCTCCAGCAGATCAAGCTCTTGCGGTGTCTCTTCCCTGACTGTAGCTGTACTTGCCTGCATAACTCAGAAAATAATTATTCTGGAATTAGTTTCTATGTGTATTGACTAGCCATCCAGCTGTTTTGCTCATGGCTGTCTCTTTTAGCAACTACCACCGTAGCCAATCTTTTTTTTTAAGTACTACATTTATGTATGTATGTATGTATGTATGTATGTATGTATGTATTTTTCCATGTATGTGTGTACCGCATATGTATACCATAGTACGGGTGTGAAGGTTTAAGGACAGCTTGCAGGGGTCGTGGGTCCCAAGGACTGAACTCAGCACCTTGGCTTGGCAGTCAGCACCGTTACCTGCTGTGCCATCTCACTGGCTCTGTCTCAGGCTGTCTTAAGGAGAGGCATAGTATGTGCTCGTTGCTTGCACACGTTGCACACATTCTGTCACTTGCTCCTGCCTGGGGGAGTCAGGGCCAAGAGAATCCCCTGTAGAAGTGAGACAAGGGGAGGAGGGAAGGGGAGGAGTTAAGTGTCTAGTCCACAGCCCACAAGAGCTGTGGGATGCCCCGTCCGTGTAGCTGATTATAAGGCTCTGTCATCACCCACCCACACCATTGCCCCGGCATACATAGGGGTTCTCTGAAATGACTTACAAGGTTTGGTCCCTTTAGAACTTTGAAGCAGTCTGTTATCCCATCCGACAAGTTGCAGACATAGCCCAGAAAGGGCTGTTCTAGAAAACTGAAAATCTAATTACAAGAGTCCGGAATGAAGGTCCTTTAGGGCTGCATCTGTCTGTGACCTCCACCATTACTCAAGACATAGGTAGGGAGTAGGGCACAACCTGGACTCAGCTTGTCTGGTGGCCAGCACTACCAGCGCCTTTTATTTTTCTCTGTCTCTGGGCTGTTGAGGACTTTGCATATCAGTGTAGGTTGGGCCTTGTGGCTAAACTATCCATTCATCTGTGTGTGCGTGTGCATGCACGTGCAAGAGCGTGTGTGTCCCGCCAGCCTCACATTGCTTCTCCGGGAGACCTGTATTTCCCGTTTGGACCCGACTTTAATTTCAGACCCAGAGGTGCGTATGACTTAAATACTATGTTTGTGCGAGAGAAGCCTGCCGTGGAAGCCGTCTACAGTGAATCCCTTGTGTGTGAGGATTTCCAGAAGTCCAGAGGTGGGAAGGAGGCTTGGCCCCTGGAGAACATTCCTGTGGAGGGAATGGAATTTAAAAACAAGTCCACCAGCGGCCTTGAGGTTAAAGGGCAGGAAGCTGGTCTGAGCACATCTTAGTCCTCTGGGTCTAAGGGCAGTTGGGAATGCTGTGTGTTTGCCCAGCTGAGGCCAAGAATGGGTGTGGCATGTGGCAGGAGGAGGTGGTTTGGGCAGAGGCACTGGCCATGGTCAGGGGAGTTTCGTACACCACAGAGAGCTGGATGCGAATCCTCAAGGCCAGAGAGGTGCCACTCCTCTCTGTTGTTTTTCTTCCAAAATATTTTTTTGGCCATGACAATGGGATGGATAAGGAGAGTGTCCGCTCCTGTGTGTGTGTGTGTGTGTCCATGTGTGCATGTGTGCATATGTGTATGTGTGTACACTTTTTCTAGAAGCCAGAGGATACCCCAAATATTGTTCTTCCGGTTCTGTCCACTTTCATTTTGAGACAGGCGCTCTCACAGGTCTGGAGGTAGGGAAGCAGAGAGCTGCAGTGATCTGCCTGTCTCTGCCTCTGTCTGTCCGTCTGTCCATCCATCCACAGCCCTGGGATCACAGGCCTGCACCACCACACCTTGCTTTTTATTTGTGGGTTGGGGCAAGCACTCCTGGTTGAGTGTGCTCCCGAGCCCACCCACTGTGCTCACAGTCAGCACTTCCTTCACCTGTTGATCTGTTGATGGATGCTTAGCTGACTTCTTATCTTGGAGGTTGCTGCAATAAACAGCACAAGGTCTCTTTCATATACAGACTCCATTTCCTGCGGTTGTCCACCCACAGGTGGTCTCCGTGCCTCAGATCTCAGTTCTCTGTTGCTTTTCAGAGCCATCCTTAGCCTCTCTTCCGTCTTTGATCTTTTTGTTAGCAGCCACCCTAACAGGTATGGGACCATCTATCCTGATGGTTTTAGGGATGCTGAGCATTTTTGAATTACACTTAGTTATGTCAGTGTGTAGAGGTCAGAGGACAACTTGCGGGCCGCACTATGTAGGTCACACAGACCAAACTTGGGTCACCCAGCTTGGCTACATGTGCCTTTACTAATGAGCAGTCTTGCTTGCCTGTGTTTGTTGGTTGTTGTTGTTTTAAATATATCCATTGGACATTTGTTTGTCTCCTTTTGAGCAGTGTTTATTCAGATCCTTTGGCCATTTTTAAAATGTGCATTGGTGTTTTGCCTGTGTGTATGTCCATGTGACAGTGCCGGATCCCTGGTACAGAAGTTACAGACAGTTGTGAGCTGCCATGTGAGTACTAGGAATTAAACCCAGGTTCCTCTGGAAGAGCGGCTGCTTAACCACTAGCCACCCCTACAGCACCCCTTTGGCCATTTTTAACTGATTTGTTTGCTCACACTTGAGTTACTTAAACTCCTTATGCATTTGTAATACATTACAAAGGTATTAACTCTTTTTCACACGTACAGTACTAGTCTGTGGGCTCTGCCCCTGCTCCTTTGGTTGCTTCCCTGCTGTGTAGAACCTTTGAATTTGGGAAAATCCCTGGGTCTTTATTCCCTGTTCTAAAATCCACCTCAAGGCCCGTATGTGACGGGGTGCATTTTCCTAGTGGGTTTATATCTTCTTAATGAACCTTAAATGCTTGTGTGTATTGTGAGATAGAGACCTATGCTCGCTCTTTTCTGTGTGACTGTCACTTAGGGAAGGGCAGTTCTTTCTCATAATTGTTTGGGGCACCTTTCATGAAAAGCAACTGATTTTCTTTTTTAAAAGCATGAATTTGTTTCTGAGCATTCTGTTCATTGGTCCCGGCACCGGTTATTGTGCCGGTGCCGCGTTGTTCTGGTTACTGTAGCTTTGTAGTGTAGTTTGAGTTGAGTTACTGCGATGCTTGTAGCAGCTTTGTTCTTGCAATGCTTGTAGCAGCTTTGTTCTTTGTAATCAAAACTGCTTTGGATGGAGTCCTTGTGGTTCTAGATGAATCTTAGGACTCCTTTTTTCTATTTTTGTAAAAATTGTCATTATAATTTTGAAAGGGACAGCACTGACTGTAGAATTGGGTAGTGTGGATATGTTAAGGATATTTATTCTTCCAATCCATGAACACGGGGTATCTTCATTTATTTGTTATTTTTTTTCCTTCTTCAATTTTATTCACCAATGTCTTACAGTTTTCAATGTATAGAACTTTTACCTCTTTGGTTAAATGTATTCCTAAGTATTATTCTCATTTTATAGATTTTTTAATTTTATTTATGAGCGTTTTGCCTGCTTGTATCCATGTACACCACATGCATGCTTGATGATCATGGCAGCCAGAAGAGAGACCCCTAGAATAGGATGGTGCCTGGGTGTAGCAAGGGTGAATGGCATTTGGGGATTTGTATAGAGATGGGGGCATATGCTGTGGGTCGTAGCAGGACTGTGCATAAGGAAAGATATGTGGGAAGTTTTCCAACAAGAGGAATCATGGGTCAGGCATGAGCAATGGCTGAGTGGTCAGAGAGCTCAGGCTAGTCCGTCTATCCTGAGGTAGGACACCAAGAGCTGCAGCAGGGAGGGGACATATATTATTAGTAGGTGACAGCAGCAGGTGTCTATGGGAGGACCTTTGGGTAGAATGCAGGAGTTGAGGCTGCTCTTCCATGACTCACTGGTCACTAGTGCAAAGTCACACTCCTTTTAAAAGTTTTTAATTATATGTATATGGGTTTCTGGCTGCATGGACATTTGTACACATCATGTGTGCTTGGTGCCAGCAAAGGACAGAGGGCATCAAATCCCCTGGAACTGGAGTTACAGTTGTCTGCGAGCCTTTCTGTGGATGCCAGGAATCTAACTCAGGTCCTTTGGAAGAATAGCCAGTGCTCGTAATCACTGAGCCGTCTCAGCAGCCCCAAGCCAGACTCTTTGTATCTCAATTCCTCATTGGCAAAATATAGGCAAAAGATAGTGAACCCCATGTCAAGGGGTTCACTAGTCTTTTATCCAGAACTTGGGAGGCAGAGGCAGGTGGATTTCTGGGTGGAGGCCAGACAGATCAACAGAGTGAGTTCCAGGACAGCCAGGGCTACACAGAGAAACCCTGTCTTGAAAAAAAAAAAAAGCAAAAGAAAAAAGAGATTCTTTAGTGCTTCAAGATGGCTCAGCAGGTAAAAGCGATGATGAGTTTGACCCGTAAGGTCCTATATGGTAGAAGGAGAGAACTAGCTTGGTAAGTTGTCCTTGGTCATGGATTAGTTGTTCTTGTTCTTCTATTGCTGTTGTTATAAAACACCACGACCAGAAGCAACTTATGCCAGAAAGAGTTTATTTTATCTTATTGTTCCAGGGATAAGAGTCCATCATGGTGGGGGAATGTGGCAATCAGTGGCAGGCAAGGCGGCTGGAGCAGGAGGCTGAGAGAGCACAGCTTTAACTTCAAGCCTGAAGCAGAAGGGCAAGAACCGAACTCAGATGAGAATGAGAATTCTTCAATCCCATCTCTAGTGATGCGTTTCCTCCAGCAAGGCCATGCCTCAGAGCCTTTCCAAACAGCTTCACTAACTGGGGACCAAGGGTTTCAAATGCTGAAACCTAGGGGAAGAATTCTCATTGTCACCGCAGGCCTCAGTATGTGCTCCACAGCACCCGTGCAAGCCTTCCTCACAAAAGGAAATAAACTTAAAAAATAAAAATAAAGAGATTCTTCAGTGGACATAAGCTGTATGTGGAGGAGGTGGGGGGGGGGGGCTTGCCTTCTGGATATGGTATGTGAAACTGTGTGTATATCTTTCATTTGCAGAAGAGCTGGCAGTACCACCCGAGGAGGAAAGTGACATCAGACTTCCTGTCACGCCCACCTTGGAGACCTTCAGGTAAACGTGCTCTTTATGTTAGGGGTGAGTCTTGGCTCATCCACGCAGTTCCTTGAAGGCATAGATATGGGCCATAGGGTGCCCACGTGTCTCTTGCTGGTTGTCTCAGGGTTCCAGGTAGGCCTCATACACCCGTACCTCTAGGCTGTTCAGAACACCTGCATTCCCTAGAGACATTGCCCCAGGCCAGCCCAGGCCAGCCCAGGCCAGCCCAGGCCAGCCCAGGCATATTCTTTCTGCTGGAGCCTAGGGCCTTCAGATCCTGTCTCTCCTGAAAACCTCTGCTCAGCCTTTTGAGCCCCAAGAGTGAGTAGCAGTGATAACTCCCACAAATAAGATACCACAGGCAAACAATGAAGCACACACAGCCTGTGGGCCATTTATCTGAGCTAAAGGCCATTTGCATATCCCTTTCCCTTTCCCCCATGGACCTTTTTGAGTAGGAACTATGAGAATGGCCCAAGTGCAGGCCATCCTTGATTCCCAGAGAGAACTACTGAAGTCATAATGCGACATCAGCAAGACTGCAGTTCCCATTTGGGATCTCAGGCTCTTCACAGGATCAAGTGTGTGGAGGGGGCAGGTCTATAGGAGGGCACAGTGCTTGCTCTGTTCCCTGTGAGGCGCCCCACCTCAGGGCAAGGCATGCCTTATGCAAAATGCCTCTAGGTTCTTCCTCATGCAAGGATGATGAACATGAACAAGAAGATGGTGCAGGTCTTGTTGGGCAACACATGGGGTGTAAAGAAATGTCTGTGTTGGCAGCATGCTGACACACAGGCCTTTGGCCAGGCCCTCTGTAAAAATGGCTGCAGAGACGGCATAGAACAAGCTTGGCTTTATTAAGTCCATCTTGTAGATGAGCAACAGGACCTGAAAGTTTGCCACCTTCCCGGAACACAGGCTGCTACTCTGTCTCCTCCCTCTAAGGTGAAGGCCACCCTAGCATGTGGGGTGATGTTTGCCTTGGCACTCAGCAGATGGTCTTGCACCTACCTGCACAGTCCAGTCCAACTGTAGATTACCCTCCCACACATCCCACCTGAAGGTCCAGCCAAGATCCATTTCCCTCTCTGCCGCTCGGTTGGGCCCAATCCCTGCTCAGGGATTGTTTCAGGCTGGCTCTAAAACAGCAGGTTGGCCTTTGAGCCTGGCTGTGGGCTCTGGGAAGCAGGCTCTGTGCCTGTCTGTGTGCTCTGGGAGGCTTCTGCTGAGGCCAGGACAGAGGCCATGCACTCAATGTACCAGAAGCCACCACAGCCTGGTCCAGGACATGGTTGAAATGGCCAGGGGAATCTAGAAGTGGTTCTCTGGTTCCAGAGAAGAGGCTGGTGGGTTAAGGAAAAAGACAAACCCTGT
Organism: Apodemus sylvaticus; assembly: GCF_947179515.1. Lineage (NCBI taxonomy): Eukaryota > Metazoa > Chordata > Mammalia > Rodentia > Muridae > Apodemus > Apodemus sylvaticus. Next base: position 67,760,059 of record NC_067478.1, read on the forward strand.
GCAAGAGTTTAGGAAGGCTGCCAAGCCCCAGGGCCTGGCTGATGGTGACTTGGCTGCCAGGGCACCCCCACACAGGCTGATGGAGCCAAACTGACAGCAGGAGAGGCCTACCCTTCCAGATACAGGAGAATGAAGGTAGTGACTCACCGGTCCAGCTGGATGCTATCGTTGCCGAGGGATGGAAGGCAGGAAGGTGATCCCAGCCAGGTCCCATGGCTTCAGGATGCCCCAGAGTTAGCCAGGCTCTTTGAATTGGCTAGGGTAGGTTTGGTGCCCCTCTCATTTTACAGAGTAGAGGTGAGCTAAGTGCCTGCTCTGGGGGAGTGGAGACCAGGTAAACAGCCCTACAGACAGGCAGGGTGTTCAATATCAGAGCCCTGGATTTGTATAAAGACAAGCTTGGGGGTCTGTATTAGTCAGGGTTTCTATTCCTGCACAAACACCATGACCAAGAAGCAAGCTGGGAAGGAAAGGGTTTATTCAGCTAACACGATGGACACATTGCTGTTCATCATCAAAGGAAGTCAGGATTGGAACTCAAGCAGGTCAGGAAGCAGGAGCTGATGCAGAGGCCATGGAGGGATGTTCCTTACTGGCTTGCTTCCCCTGGCTTGCTCAGCTTGCTTTCTTATAGAACCCAGGACTACCAGCCCAGGGCTGGCACCACCCACAAGAGGCCCTCCCCCCTTGATCGCTAATTGAGAAAATGCCCCACAGCTGGATCTCATGGAGGCATTTCTCAACTGAAGCTCCTTTCTCTGTGATAACTCTAGCTTGTATCAAGTTGACACACAAAACCAGTCAGTACAGGGTCTAACCTCAGGCAAACAGTGCTATTATCTCCTTAGCCCTCACCTTCATTCTCTGCTATGTGGGGTCAAAGCAAGGGGGTATAGGAAAGCTCTTAGCACAGTGTTAGGCACATATATGGTTCCCTGTACACAAGTCAAGGTGCCCCCTCCCAGGAGAGCAAACGTAGCCATTCCTCTCTTGATCAGTTGATCCTTGTTATGAGTGCTCCAGGAAGACCGGCACTTACCCCATCACTCTGCAGGGATCAGGAGCCCAGGGAGGAGCTGGAGTCACCTCCTGACCTGGCCTCAGGCTGTGGGCAAAGGGAGGCATGATCCTGAAGGTGAGGCTGGCCTCAAAAGCTCTGGGCCACCTGCCCTAGTGTTGTGCAATTGGAGAAGCAGCTAACCCTGTGGCCATCTTAGCAGAGACAAGTAGCAACAAGGAACTACTGCTCACACTGCCTACATTCTGGGATGCCTGAGTCTGGCTCAGAGATGTAACAAGATACCACTCTGGGCTCTCTCTGGTTGGGGTGCTGGCGAAACAAATCTCCTGAGCCTTCCAATTTATACAGGGTGCGTGACCTTCTAGCACCTTCTACCTTAGGGTGCATTCCAAGCTATCTACTAAGGATGCTCTACCGAGTCCTGAGCAGACAGGAGAAAGTGGTCCTTTAGACACAAGGAGTCACATAGCTACTTCCTCATTGGCTCATCAAAGCAGAACCTTCATGTATAAGTAGAATCTGCAGAGAATTTGGACTGAGACCACAGTTTGTAATTCTTCAATTTGGATGTAGAACAGGTCATTTGCATATCCATGTTCAGGCAGGTGGAGCCTCATTGGCACATGAGCTGTGGTCTTGTGAGGTGGGACACTGAATTCACAGAGCCTGCTTCCCAGGTCACAGGGCCAGGACAGTTTTCCTGTGTGATGCCTGTCAGAGGCTGGCTGTGGGAGGCAGGCTTCTAGAGACCCACAGACGGAGGAGCCTACGCCCTTGTTCACAGAACTAGCTGATCAGTCCTGGACAAGTTCCATGATTAGGGAGAATACGCCATACCCAATTAATGCCCAGGGAGCCCTTGGAAACAGTTCACTGAACAAGCTACAGTTCTGAAATTAAGGAAGAAAACCTGTAGTCACACGCACTTATGCCCCCCTCCCCATACACACCACGCTCAGGGAAAGGGGTGCCTAGAGCCCTTTCTACTTGTAAACCGATGACAGGTCTTTGTGGTTCTGGAACAATCTCCAGTGTCATTGGTGCAGCTGTGGAGAGAACCCAAGCCTTTTCTTAGAGAAGCCAGGAAAGGGATCAAAGTCTCCCAAGACTTCTGATTTTCATTATCTTTCAATTTCCTATGACACATCATTACATAAATGTAATCCTTCCTGGTTGTTCCCTTTCCCTGCCAAATTTTCTCTCTATGCGACATGTTTAAGGGGAACAGGGTTATTGGCAGAGGTAGGAGTATGGGCAAGATCCCTGAGGCTGGGGCAGCAGGGGGCAAATGAAGTGAGTTTCACTCAAGGGGTTGAGAATGGGGGAAACTCAGGAAATCCCCAGTTTTAAATTTGTATTTTGGGTGTAGAATAGGTCATCTGGGCCACTGATGTACCACCGTGTTTAGGCAGGCAAGGCCTGGTCCCCATATTACCAAGTAGGCCTCTGAGATCTTGAGGCTCCAGGGACGTGAGCATAGCTTGTTGGGTAGGGGGTTGGGGCTGTGAACCCACAGGTCCTGCTTCCCACAGTTCCTGCTTCCTAAGTCCTTCCTAACTCATAGTGCTGGACAGTGTTCCCTGTGTGGTGCCTACCAGAGGCTGGCCGTAGGAGGGAGGCTCCCAGGGTCCTCACAGAGGGACGAGCTCTTGTCCTTGCTCACAGAACAGCCCTGGACAACTCTTCTGCCTACATTTCTGGGTCACTGTAGTTAGATGCCTAGGTGAGCTAGCCGGACTGAGCATGACTGATAGTCATACGCAGACCTGATGTGTGTCACGCTGACAGGACAGTCTTGGCCAGAGGCCCAAGATACATCTGGGTAGGTGTATCAGGGGAATGAAGGGGAGGAGAGTTAGTCAGGCCTTCCTGGCTCAGCTTAAGAGATCAGCTCCAGGCTAGCCTTCCAGAACCTCAGAGAAAAGGGTGAAGGAGTAAACAGGAACCCTTCCTGCTGTGAGCTGATGATGTGTCTTCCTCATAGACTGTCACAGAGCCCGTCCTCGATGAGCCATGAGTGAGTGGGTCAATGCATTCACACACCCAGACACATAAACACACACGCACACACACACACATACACACACACAGAGAAAGAGAGAGAGAGAGAGAGAGAGAGAGAGAGAGAGAGAGCAACCCCACTGTGTGCAACACACTGTGGGAGCTGTGGGTGCTCTAAACAACACTCCGGTCTGGCAGGGGAGCCCTATGTACTGCCCACCGAGTATCAGGTGCCAAGGGTAGATTCCATGCAGGTGTGGTGGAGGCCGAGCTAGATCAGAAGAGGACGCTTCTGAATAAAGTCAGATGGTCTGGTCAGCTATGAAAGAGTCTGTGTGGAGCCCTCAGGACAAAGTGGGTGTGGAGCCACATTCCTGGCACTGGGAACAGGCTAGGCCTGGAGCTTCAAAGCTTACAGAGCAAGAATGGGTCAGGTCTGGATGGCTGAAGGAGCCCCAGGAGCCTGGAGGGCAGGTGTCTGTGCTGCAGGGACCCCGTCCCAGATCTTTCTCTCTGCGCACCCCCCCCCCCCAGCCCACTTTATTCTAGGTTATATCCTCACACTTTGGTCAAAAATCTCCAGGATGTATCTCCCAGCAAGCCCCTTCAGGCCTAGGCCAGACCTAGTTACCATTCTGAAACCCAAATGACCCCAAAAGCTGGAATTCAAACACTCCACCCCGACCCCTACCCCAGCTGCAATCCCACAGTCGTGCCTAGAGCCCAGGGGTGTGTAGAGCCCAGGGGTGTGTAGATCAGTCGAGCTCCCAGGTGTTGCTGAAGCAACCCCTTGGCTACCACGCCACAGAATGAATGGTACTGGTCCTGTTTGCTCACAGGAAATGCCCTGGGCCGTGGTCAGCTGGAAGATCTGCTTCTCCTCAGTCTAGAAACTTCTGGGACTCTCTTTGGTGCTGAACATCCAAGTCTGGGTGATGTGAGCAACTGTGTCTCCATCTCCCTAGACCAAGCCAGGCGACGACGACGACGATGACGACGACGACGATCTGCCTGGCGAGGCCTGAGGTCACTGCCTTACTTAGGTTTCTAAAACACCATGACCAAAAAAACAGCTTGTGGGGGATGGGGGATGGAGGTGTGGGGGTGGGTGGGGGTGGGGTAGAGTTTAATTCAGCTTACAGTTCCACATTGAGTGTCTTGTGGAGAGATGTCAGGGCAGGAATGGAAGCAGGAATTGTCTGTGCTGCCTCAGCCTACTATCCTAGGCACCCAGGAATGCCTTCCCAGGGATGACACTACCCACAATGCTCTGGGTCCTCTCAATCAATCACTAATTAAGGAACTGCTCCACAGGCTTACCTAGGAGTCAACCCTCTGAGGCGTTTTCTGAATTGTTGTTCTCTTTTCTCACATGACTCGAAGCTGTACCAAGGTGACACGCCACCAACAAAAGCAAGGCCCAGAAAACAGCCAGGACAATTACTTTATGATGTGCTGGGGATGGGTCTAAGGAGAGATCCTGGTCTCCAGTCTCTTATGTAGAAAGCAGGCAGAGGTTGCATCATAGGTCACACCAAGAGGTTCCCAGAGTGTATATTGGTATCTTTTTCTTTGTTGTGTGTGTATGTGTGTGTGTGTGTGTGTGTGTGTGTGAGAGAGAGAGAGAGAGAGAGAGAGAGAGAAGGAAAACAAGAAAGATCGGATAAAAGCAACTTAATTAAGGTGGAAGGGTTTATTTTGACTTACAGGTTTGGGGTACAGTCCATCATGATGGGGGGTCATGGCAGGAGAGGCTTGAGGTAGCTAGTCACACGGCACCCACAGTCAGGAAGCAGAAGGAAGGGATGACTGCTGATGCACAGCCTGCTCTCAGTCAGTGTGGCACAGCAACTCATGGGACGGTGCGACCCAACCTTAGCGTGGGGTCTTCCCACTTCTATTACTGCCGTCTAGACGCTCTTCCACTGACATGCCTAGAGGTGTGTCTCCCAGGTGATTTTATAATCTGTTGCCAGTCAAGAAACTCACAGTGGTACTTGGGCATGCGCACATACACAGCTCCTCCTCATCGTTGTCATTGTCATTGAATGGGTGTGCACACATACACACAGATCAACAGACCATGGAAAACAACCTAGGAGTGGCTACAACTCCCTAGATTCATTCCCTTCCTCTCTGACTGTCAGTTCCCTCAATCTGGAAAAATTAAGGGATATAGATTAGATGGTTCCTTCTGAGAGAAGCCTGAGGGACCTTGCTGGTAACCACACCATCATCTGATTAGTGTTCAATTTAAAGCAGTTAATAGACAGCTGGAACTTTGCAAGGCTGGCCAATTACTAGGCACGGCTGGAGAGCACAGTGCCAGAGAGCACACTGAGTCTCTGGGGACCAGTCTATATATCAGGGTGTCATCAGCCACTCCAGGGACCTCCAGTATGAATAGCACTGCCGGAGGTTACTTGTAACGCAAAACAAAGCGAGCTTTCCCGCAGCAGCTCCCTAGGGAAGGGAGAACACTCAGAGGCAATTTCCTGGAGTCCCCACCAGGCCCTGGGAAAGCTGAGCCTGGTCTGGGAGCCTGGCAGAAGGCTGCCCCTCCTCCCTCATCACCTTTCCCTGGGCTCTGCCTGCTGCCTGCTGACACCACCCAATTAGCATCCTTCTGAGAGGCTGGCAAAGCAAACAAAGAGAGAGATCCCAGGAGAGAAGACCCTGGCTGTGCAGGTCCTGAAGGCCAAACCCAGGCCTTGGACTCAGCCCACACTGGGATCCTGAGCCTTACTTTGCCGCTTTGTGACTCAAGATAGCAGGCTGGCTTGTCGGAGAAGCTGGGTTGTTTGGGCTTCAAAATTAAGTAAGAATGAGATTTATGAAAGCCATTGACGAAAATACAGAATTCACTGGGACCTCCCTGGCGCCAGGCTGCAGATATAATCTGTAGCTCAGGGCATGGTGGGCCGAGTCTGGGATCTGTGTTTAAGTCTCTGTGACTGGCTGTGCACTGCTGAAGAAGCATCTCACCTCTCTTGGTGTCTTCATCTGTATCCTGAAAACACTCACAGTGTTTCCCCCAAAGGAATGAAAGAGAAAAGTGCAAACGGCTTGCCTGGGAGCAGGGGGGCTGTGACTCAGAGAGGGTGGCACTACTTTCCTCAGCATCTGAGTGACTGCCTCAGGTGTGTGTGTCACCATGCCACCCTGGGCAGCCTGACCAGGCCGGAGGGGTGGCATTTCCAAGTCCTGGATGACCCACAGCAGTCTGCCTGCCCAGCGGTTAGCTCAGGAAAGCCTCAAATTATACAATTTATGAAACTCGATCCAGTTTTCCGTCTGGAACGTGTGATTAGAAAGATTACACATTGCCTGTTGCAATTATGGTAATGTTGATGTGTGGACAGATAACTGGCAGCGGAGCTGTTCTGAGCCATCTATTTATAGGCTCAGATTCTTGCTATCTCAAGGCAGACATATGGGCCATGAAGGCAGGCGACAAAAAAAAAAAAAAAAAAAAAAAGCCAGGAGGGGGAGGAGGGGGAGCGCGAGCCTCCCTCGGAATGAAAAGACACCAAAGGAAGCCGTAATTAGGGCTGGGACTGGCTTATGTAAATCAGGTAATACTTTCAAAACAGACACGAGATCCGGTTTTAATAAAGCACATTGGAACAAATGGCGGAATAATGACTTTAATAAATCTAAATACAAATATTTTGTTCCATCTCCAAAATGAACAGCCCTGGCATCTGCCGAGCTTGGGCCTGGGTGAGGGGGCGGCGCTCGGTGTTACTGGATTCTTACACTCCCTCAGCAGGCTTGAGGATTTTAATTTTTAGCCTTCTGCTAAATTACATGGGCTGTCAGTCAACTGTGGGAGATATTTTGAGTAGCGAGATTTATACAAACACACAGAGCACACTCAGAAGGCTCTGCACAATATCTTTTACACCAACCCAGGATGTAAATCACAGGTTGTTCGGGGCCTGAATTACAGCTTTTCTGGAGATAGACTGCAGAGACATTATTCACCAGTAGGAGGGATCTGGTGGCACTTTCTCCATGCCCTTTCTCACCCCAGGATGAATCAGAGACAGACTGCGAGATTGTTCTTTTGCATTTCCTAGCACTTCCTGCCCCAGCTCTGCTATGTAAGCTTGAGGTTGTTGATCTGAGGCGAAGAGGCTGCACGTGTATGTTTTGATTAGCTAAATAATGTTGTCCTGGACACAGACCAGTCTTTTAAAGTGAGTTAGACTAGGCATGAGGGCCTGCGCCTGCAGTTCTAGCACTTGCAGGGGCAGAGGCTAGGTGCTAGAGGATCTCAAGTTTGAGTTCAGGCTGTGATATACGGGAGTTTAAGGCTAGCCTGGACTACTTCTCGGATGCTGATGGACAGCTCCGGGGCAGGCGATACTGTGAGCAGCATGCCCTCTGGTCTTCACTATACCTAAATGCCCACGCTCTGCTCATTGACATTTTTAAGTATTATATTGTCCTTCTTCACTTAATAGAAGTACATTTTAGAATTTGTGCTTTATGCGTGCATTTTTCATGCTATTTTCAACTACTGTCCTCAAGTCTATGGATTCTTAATATAAAGGTAGCACACATCTTAAATATATCCCTATCCCCCACCCCCCATGGATTTGAGTGATCCAATGATTCCTCTGGTGGAAGTTTGGTCCTCAGAGTAGTAAATGTTGGAAGGTGGTAGAACCTTCAACAGGTGGGGCCTCCGGAGGTTAACTAGGTTATTGGGGACGTTGCCCTGGGAAGGGTCTAATGTGGTCCTCATGGAGCTAATTCTCTAGAGAGTACATTCTTAGAGAAAAAGTAGGCCCACCCACCCTGCCCTTTGGCTTTCTAATTTGCCATGCAGGCTCTCTGTCTTGCATGCACTCCCGCCATGACACCCTTCGACATGATGATACAGCCAGGGAGGCCCCTGACAGAGCCCTCCTCATGCTGGTTGTGTTTCCTAAGTATACTTCTCCTCTGTTTATATCACTCCTCTCCTCCACCCCAGGTATTCTGAGGTAGCAATAAAAAAAGCCCAATACTACACACGTGGCAGCTAGGATTAATGGCCTGTATTTGGGAAGAGCTAGCCTTTATTCTGGCGCATTTTGTTTTGTCTTTTTAAACAGACAAGGGTTGTTATAGTGATGTTCTTAAGCAGCCATATTAGAAATCTGGTGACCTTATGCCACTCTCGTATATTCCATAGGCCTGTGAAATCCAGCAGTCTGGCCTTACTCACCCATATCATCATGAGATTAGAGTTTCTGCACTGCAGTCAGGGCTGAAGGCATTCATTTGTCTCTCCTCTCTTACACCTGTCCATGATCCCATCTCTCTACTCATTTCTTTCCACTTGTTTAACCATTACTTTATACAGTTGTGTAACTGTCCATCCGGCCATCTGTCCACTCATCCTTCCATTAATCCATCTACCCACTATGCATGCACCCATCCACCCACTTATCCTTCCATTCATCTACACACCCATTAATCCCACCCACCTGCCCACTTATCCACCCATCCATTCACCCACTATCCTTCCATACATCCTCCCACTCACCATCTATCATCCATCCATTCATCCATCCATCCATCCTTCCATTCATCCATACACCCATTAATCCCACCCACCTATCGACTTATCTACCCATCCATCCACCCACCCATCCACCTATCCTTCCATTCATCCACCCATCCACTATCCATCTATCCATCCTTTCATTCATCTACCCACTCTACCCACTCATTTAGCCATCTACTCACCCATCTATCTATCCACCCATCCACCCACCCATCCATCCACCCACCCATCCATCCACATACCCATTCATTCATCCATTCATCTATCCACCCATCTTTCCATCCATCTACCCTCTTATCTATCCATCTACCCACCCAACTATTCGACTTGCAGAACTGCCCTTTCTGCTGCGCTGTCCTCCCACATGGCTGTCTGAGCACTCCTGTTTTTAAGTTAGGCCCAGCTGGTAGAATCCCTCCTGTAACAGTCTGTGTCCTTATTAAAGCCAATGCTCTGAGATTGCCACCCATCATTTGTTTACATGATGGCTCTACAAATCTCTGCCTTCAGCTCCTTAAGAGAGCTCTCTGTTCCTCTCTCTAGCTTCATCGGTCACTGAAGATCACCAGTATTTTGTTATGGAAAGATTTCCTGGTTTCCTTCTATAACTGCCTCCAGACCTCTTCTCTGTTGGTCTCCCTTCTCTTTCTCAGTATCTTTGCCCAGAGGTGGTTGGTGGTGGTCTCCATGCTCTCACTATGGATGCTGATCCTAGGGACTCACTGGGAGTCTGATGGCCCCATCTCACTGCTAGTACAGAAGGCTGCATGTGCCCTGAACCTGAAAAGGATATTCATACACACTACGAAGTCCCTATGTGAACAGTAGCAGTGACCTTGGATTCCACTCAAAAGGTGCTTCAAGTGTGTTTGCTAGGTCACCACCAGCTAGAACCTTTAAACATGAGTCAAAATTAATCTTCCTTCATTCAGTTGCTCCTCTCAGGTATTTATCTTAGTAATGAGAAACCAGCACATCCCTTCTCCTGCTCTCTCTTGTATACAAGCTAGCTCCTGGTACTTCTCCATATGTCCATTCTTGATTATTGATGCCATGTATGGAAATTAAAGATTTTAATTTCTAAAACTACATTTACATTATTATCATTATTATTAGTGTTATAAGTGTGAGTGTATGTAAATGTGAACAAGTATGTGTGTGTGTGTGTGTGTGTGTGTGGTGTCCACATGTGGAGGAAAAAGGACTGATTACCAGAGCCCGTTATCTTCTTCCACCATGTAGGTAGGCCCCTGGGGATTGAGAATCAATCATCAATCAAGAAAATGCATGGTAGGCTTCCCTGCCAGAGCTCAGGGACTTTCCCCCAAATCATCTCACCAGCTAGAAATTAAAGCTTTTAACATCCATGTTTGTGGGCCATGGTAGAAGGAAAGAGATGACTCCCAAATGTTGTATTCTGCTCATCATACCAACAACAGTATGGCAAACAGAACTCCCACTAAATAAGTAAATAGGACAATGATAATCAGATCAAAGTTTAATGGGGGTAAAAGGCATTGGCCAGGAAGGCCCTAAGTCAGAGTCAGGGTAGGAAACAGACAAAATGGAGGCCTCATAAATTGACTTCACTTTTGTGCCTTGACTGGTTGGTCTTTCTGGCCTGCTGAGTACATACCCATTCCATTGCTGTGTCTCTCCAATTTACTTAAGGTCTTAAGGCTTGCTTTCCTATTAGTATGGTTGCCCTTTGGTGTCTGTAATGTGATGCCTAGTTCCATTTCTACATGACACAAGCCTGAGTCATTTGGGAAGAGGGAATCTCCACTGAAAAAAATGCTCCCACTAGATTGGCCTGTGGACAAGCCTGTGGTGTATTTTCTTGATGGATGTGGGAAGGCCTGGCCCACTATGAGCAATGTCACCCGGGGCTAGAGGTTGAGCAAGCCAGTAAGCTGCACTCCTTCATGGCTTCTGCTTCAGTTCCTGTCTCCAGGTTCCTGCCCTAGCTTCTCTTATTAATGAACCATTAGCCGAAAATGTAAGATGAAATAAACTCTTTCCTCCTCAAGTTGTTTCGGATCATTATGGTTTTTGTTTGTTTTTGTGTGGTTTCATTGCAATAGAAGCCTTAACAGTGACAGTGAGGGAATTGGTCCAGACCCCTTCCCAAGTCTGAGTAACAAAACCTGTGGATGCTCTAGTTTCAAACACCCAATTGCACAGCGCTTGCAGATAACCTGTGCACACCTCCCACTTACAGATTTGAAGTTTAAAGCATCTCTAGGCAAGGTATCGTATCTAATACAATATAAATGTGATGCTGGGAGCTGTTATCCTGTATTGTTTGGGGAATAATAGCAAGAAAAGGAGGAAGTAAGCATTTAGCCCAGGTGGGGCTTTTTTAGTGTGTCGGATCCATGGGTGACTGACCCCCAGCTGCCAGCTGATGTGGCGAACCATGATCGCTACAGGCTTTAGTGCAGATGGCTGATCTCCACTGTTAATTTGACAGACTGTAGAATCATCATGAGAGCTAATCTCTGAGCACATCTGTGAGGGATTCTCTGGATTAGGCTAATTGAGGTGGGGAGACCCACCCTCACCATTGGCTGCGCCACTCCAAGGGCTCCAGTCCAAGGCTGACTAAAAAGAAAGCAGAGATGCGCTTAAGCACCCATCCCTCGTCCCTCTCTGCTTCTTTGTCATGGCTGGTTTTGTTTATTGCAAAATAATCCCAGGCCATTAAATAATTGAAATTCAGATTAGTCTTCTTCAACAGAAAAAAAAAATTCACACAGTTATTCAAAGTTGATTCTGTCAGTGGGGGGTGGGGACAGATATGGGTGGCAATGATGAAATCACAGAGGGACCTGGGAAATAGAGGGTTGGGGTCCTGCCTGGCCCAGTGGGGCTGCCTGCACCCTGCATGCTGTGCCAGGTCTGGGGGTGGTGGAAGCTTTCACATCCCTCTTAGGGAGGCGATTCCTCACTACCATTCAGTGCCAGGCAGGGTCAGTCACCACGGTGGGGAGTGAGGAAGACTGGACTGGCTGGAGGCGGGATGGGTAGGTGTGTGTGTGTGTGTGTGTGTGTGTGTGTGTAAGCTGCACACTCTCTGTTTCTTAACCAAAGGCGGCCTCTTTGCCTTCCCTGCCTGGAGGATGGTGGCCTCTCGGTGGTGAGGCAGAATAAACCCTCCTTGCCTTAAGTTGCTTCTTGTCTTTTTTATCTATTTTTATCACTGCCACGAGAGAAGGAACACATCCACTTAATGTTTCTTGCCTCCCTTTGAGGCTCCCATGCACACAGGTGCTCTTCTCAGGTTCTCCCGTTTATGGCCACTCAGTGGACTTAGGTTTGATCCTCAGAGTTGGCAGAAACTCATCTACCTTTGTGTCCCCAGCCACTGTCCCCAAGCGTCCCGCCCCCAGCCTCCAGGCAGGGTGCTTACCAGAGGGCTGTGATGTGGGGAGGGCTACCGTGAAGTGGGAGAGGAGATGGGGTGGGGGTTAGGAGGAGGTGGGAGGGGTTGCTAGAAAGACATTTCCAAACTCCCAGAGTGTGTGTGTCTTGATCAGACACACGTCCCTTCCCGGAACTTAGCAAGGGCTGTGGAGGAGTCTGCCCCTTCCTGAAGAGGAAGAGACAGAGGATGTTCCAGGCACAGGTGTGGATGTGACCTAAGACCTGGATGAAACTCAGAGATTGGCTTTGTATGTCACCTTGACTGAACTTAGAGATACCCAGAGAGCCAATAAAATACTCTGGGTGTTTCTGAGAAGAAGGTTCTGGAAGAGATTAACATGTGAGTTAGTAGATGAAGTAAAGAGGGTTATCCCCAACATGGTAGATACCCTCCAACCCACTGAGAACGTGAACAGATCAAAACGTCACAGCAAAGGAACCTTTCAGTCTGCTTGCTCAGGGACGGCTGCCTGTCCAGTTCTTAGCCAATAATACACCTGGTTTCTGGGCCTTGGGGCGTGTGCAGAGGCTTACAGATGGACTCTGCAATCTCCAGGCTCCCAGCCTCTGACCCAACCACTGGCTCCTGGGCTTCTAGCTGGCAGGTAGGAGACCGTGGGAGTTCTCAGAAGACAGGCCTGCACCACCCATCCCTCCCTGCTCATCCATGTCTGTGGAGATTCCCTCAGCAGGAAATGGCCGGATGGACTTAGTGAAAGGAAGATGGCTGTCCAGTGGCAGAGTGTGACTAACAGGTTCACAGAAGTCACTACACCCTCGGCTCCTAGATGCCAGGAACGTCTTTCTTGTCAGAAGTTGGGCTGACTGTCTAACACTGTTTATGTCACTATATTCCCCAGAACCACTTAGGTCTAACAGGACAAAATGCGAGTGTGTGTGTGTGTGTGTGTGTCTGTGTGTGTGTCTGTGTGTGTGTGTGTCTGTGTGTGTGTATACCACCAGTGTGCTGTGGTGTACATGTGGGGAAAAGAAGACAACTCAGGTGTTTGTTCTCAAACTCAGGTAGCCAGGCAAGCGCTGTAGAAGGTTTTGGACATACCTTATCATCCTGCAGTCCAGCGTCTGGGCTTTTCTTACATATGTTCATCGCATGAGTTCAGCCCAGCACTTTACCAGTTTAGCCATCTTCCCACTTTGAAACTTACTTTTTGGTTCACGTTCACAGCCTGAGTGACCCTTTATACTACCAATGAAGAGAATTCTGGATTTGGACTGAATTACCTTCTACAATTGTCTTTCTGAAGAGGGACATAGGGCAACTGTGGAGTTGGCCAGAAGATTAGAGGATGAAGAAGGACATTTTTTAGAAGACATTTATGGGAATTATCTGGTTACAAGCTTGATTCCAAGGGGAATCTCTACTCGGTTATTTTTGACATTAACTAGACATGAACTGTAGGGACCCTAGGTTCCTAGAAGCTGTTAGGTATGATTTTTCTTATCTACACAAAGGCCAGCTAAAGAGAAGAAAGGTTAATTTGCTCAGAGTCACCTGGCTGGTAGGGAGGAGGTGAAGATTTGAACTTTGGCCTCTAGCATTCACAGTAAAATACTCCGATTCTCAATGCCTTGTATTTTTCAGGCCTGAATAAACAGAAAAATATTCACACACACACACACACAAACACACACACCACATACAAATCTACAGATGCAAGGCACAGGGGCCTCCCTTTGTAAGTGACTGGTAGAAACCGGGGACCAGGGATAGGGACAGACACGGAGTGAGACTTGGGAGGGCAGCCCTGGCACCGTGTGCCAAGTAAGGACCATTCTCTCTCTTCACTGAGAGCTTCCCATGAAGCAGACACCACACTCCAGCTTCAGCAATCTGCCTTCCAACCCTCCCAGTCCCCGAGGTGAGGATGTTCCTCATTTTACAGAGGAAGAAACATGGGCTTGTCAGCAAGTCACACTGTGGTCAGCAGCCACAGTGTTTAGAAAGAACCCAGCCAGGTCTAAGCCAGGCCTCTTAGATGCCATTCCAGCTGCCCTCAAAGCTGCTTCCTCCTCACCTGGTTTTGTGCCTATCATTACTGCTAATGAGACAGATGAGTTTGAGCCTTGAATATCTGCTTCCACTTACTTATTCATTTATTTTTGAGACAGGGTGTCACATAGCCCAGGCTGAACTTGAACTCATTATGGAACCCAGGATGATTTTGAACTCCTGATCCTCTTGGTTTCATTCATTCATTCATTCACTCACTCATTCATTCATTCACTCACTCACTCACTCACTCATTCATTCATTCAGTTTTGACACATGGTCTGACATAGCCCAGGCTGAACTTGAACTCACTATGGAGCCCAGGATGACTTTGAACCTCTGATCACTTCCCTCTACTTCCCAAACACTGGATTGTAGTTGTCTGCAGCCACACCCATTTTAATGGTGCTGAGGATTGAACCCAAGGCTTCATGCATCCTAAGTACATATTCCACCAAAAGGGTTCCATCCCCAGCCCTTCTAAGTACAATGTCTCAAGGAGAGTCACACTCCATTTGCAGGCAGGGCAAACATCTAGCTTCAGTGAGGCCTTCCCCAGGCAGCATTACAGTTGTTTATGAGTGGTTTGTGAGAGGCAGGGTAGGAAGGTGGGGTGCAGGAAAGCAGGGACTCATCTGCTGGAGGAAGCATTGGGACCAACTGTGCAGAACTGAGCAGGGCGAGACCTGGGGTGGGCATGGTGGAACGAAGCGGGGGTGATTTTACCTCTGCTCTAACCCAAGGAGTTTTTGTTGCTGTTAAATAATTTTTTACTTTTATTTTGTATGCATTGGTGTTTTGCCTGCGTGTGTGTCTGTGTGAGGGTGTTGGATCACCTGGAACTCGAGTTATAGACAGCTGTGAGCTGCCATGTAGGTGCTGGGAATTGCACTTGGGTCAGCCGGAAGAGCAGCCAGGGGGCCTCGCCGCTGGATTTCTAGGTCCTCTGTGGATGCGTGTGCTTCTTCCCTCAGAATATTCTCTTCTCTGTCTCCGTTAAAAGTCCATCAGCCAGGTTCCTTCAAGTGTTGTTGTTTTTTTTTAATTCTAAATTGTCTGATCTTCCTCCCCCCTCCTTCAGCTTAAGTTTATTGCGAATTCCTTTTGAAATAAATCATAATTGCCTACTGTCACAACATGAAGACCACTTGACAGGCATCTATCCTGAGATATCAATTCGATGCCTGTCAGCCAGCTGGCTCCAGGGCTGGGGAGGGAGGAAAAGAATCCAGCAGCCAACTCAGAGTCCCAGGGCCCTTCATCAGCTCCCAGAATCTGGCATGATGGTCCCTTTCCCTTCATGCCCAGCAGCAGGGAAAGAGACACAAGCTGTAACAGGGCGCTTCAAAACTCCCACTCCCTTAAAACAAAAATATTCGGAACAGCCTGAATTCTTGTCATCTTCCTTCTGGGAGACTGGCATTTTCCAAGTAGCAATCGCCAGATGACAAATTATTGCAGGGAATGATCAATATATTGTTCATATAGTTGGCATTTGGGAGAGCAGACTGCTAACCCAAGAGATGATCTTGGAAGAACGTGTGGGTGGAGCCTATCAATGAATCAATAAGTAAATATTTCTCAAGGGGTGAAAGGAAGCTGTGTGCAGTGTTGAAGGCTGGCTGTGCAGACCTGAGCTTGTTCGGACCTCTGCTTGTGTGGTCTGGCCTCCAGCAAGTTTCTTCCTTCCCTCTTATTTATTTATTTATTTCTTGTTTATTTGGATTTGTTCTTTTGAGACAGGGTCTTTCTATGTAGTCTTGGCTGTCCTTGAACTCTCTATATAGACCAGGCTGGTCTTGAACTAACTGAGATCTGCCTGCCTGTGCCTCCCCAGTGCTGGGCTTAAGGCGTGTGCCACCACTGCCTGGCTTTGGGCAAGTTTCTTGATCTAGGGCACACACCTTGGTTTTCCTCATCATACGAGGCCTAGGCTCTTCACCAGGACCAAGTGTGATAGTGCTCATGTCTACTCTCTTGCTTGTGAATACGGTTACCCCCAAACCACAGCAGTGCTCTAGGGGACCTCTACTCCTGACTGCAGTCAGCTAGTCCGGAGAGCCCAGGGTGGCTGTGAATGGCAAGGAGGGGCCAGGATTCTGCTAACTCAGCATGGACGGACTTGCACTGGGGATTTGGTTTTAGAACAGGCTTTCCTTAGGTCTCTCTCAGATTATCACATCATTAAAGCAGAATCTAAACCAGTCTTTGCACAGAGTGCATGTGCTGGGTGGTCCCTGACATCTCCTGGGCTCTGCCCAAACCATACCCTCCTGGGAAAAGCACCAGAACCACTGCCTTTGTGTTTCTTTCCCACAGACAGCAGCTGGGAACTTCCCCATACAGAAAAGAGTGGCCACCGGATATTCAGCTGACACCTTCTCCTGCTTGAAGATCACTTAGGGAAGTCTCAGCAGATATCCCTCAGCCCTGCCACCTGTCATGTGGACCTTTCCGTTAACCCATTCAGGTGTAACCTGTCCTGAATGACTACTGTCCCAGGCAGACATCTTCTACTCCTTTCCCCCTCCCCCCTCCAAAGCCACCTTTTCGGGGGGGGGGTGAGTCAGAAGCCACCTAGGCTAGCATTCGACAGGCCATCCACCCGCCAATACCTCTGGAAAGAGTGAAGTGGGTCTGTGTGGGATACTGACTCAGGTGGCCTTAAAGACCTTCTGTTGCGCCTTGCTGTGAAGTCACCTTATTAGAGATGGCAGGGGTATTGGTCAGGGCCCTGGCTGCTACAGTAGAGGATAGGCAGGTCTGAAATGCTGGATATTTCATGGGAATAACCTAGGGATGGGAGTTAGACTCGGCCAGCAGATAAAGCAGAAGTCATAGTCACAGGGGAAGGGGCTGTGGAGGCAGCTCAGTGGTGGGGGTGTGGCTCGGGGACTGATGAAGACCTGCAGAGGGGAGCATAGAATATGCAGAGAAGACACGGACACCAGAGATCACAAGACCGAGAGAGAAGGCAGGCCCAGAGCTGGAACGGAGAGGAGGAGGCCTGTAGGGACTTCTCTGACAGAAGACAAAGGATGCTCTTTAGTTTTGGCTCTCAGGGGATTCTAGATGAAGAGCCAAATATGCAAATAAATGTAAAAGCAAGTGGAGGTGGGTGGGGCAGAGCAGGAAGGATTTCAAAGGCCTGTTTTGGTAGGTGGTGGGAGAGGTGTGGTAGACACTGGACTCCAAAGAGCTGAGCAGACTTCTTGTGGAGCCTGCTTCGGGCTCTCTGGCTCTGCCCTGCCATCGTGTTTCCTAATTATGAAACATCTACGGTTATTGCTCCTTCCAAGAAGTTCACTGTCTTTTGTTTACTACAGTGGAGCCCTCCCGCTAACTCAGCAGGAGATGGTCCAGCCATCTGAGCTGTGATCCAGCCCCATGGCCCCAGCGCCCAGCAAGCAAGTTTCCTAAGGGTCTGAGGTTATTGTGGCTTGGAATCTGGTGATTGTCCTGCTATAGGCAAGAAGAAGCCAGGGTTGGGGGTCAGGCAGGTCTGGGTGGGAGCACCAGCTTGACCCTCAGTGACCTGACCCCCACGTCCACCCTGTCTCCATTCCCCTTATTGCTCCCTCAAGGGTTGAATTAGGTTTTATTTTAGACTCTAAAGTCTACAGACAATAAATGAATTGTCTGTAGGGCAACAGGAAATATCACAATGACCTTGTCCTATAACCCAGATTTAATAAACATTCATGCTTGGCTCTGTCTATCCGGACTGCTGCTCTGTCCTCCTCCATCCCTGCTGGATGGGATCTTGTTCTCAACTTTCTTTCCCCAACCCAGCTTTTCTCTTTAGAGACAGAGACTGGGTTGAAGCAGGCAGGAATGGCTCCTCTCCCCTCTGCCTGGGCAGTTCAGGGTCTAATGAAGCTCACTTTTGTAGTGTCCCTTTCAAGGTTGTTGACACAGGGCTTTCCATGGAAAGTGTCCAGCCTGTGCTTCTTTGCTGTCCCCTGTTCCTGACAATAGAAACTTTTCTCCATGGGGGCTCATATCTCTTCCCCACTCTATTGAGGCCCAACGCTCAGTTCACCCTTCACAGACAGTGGTTGAATTATTATTATTATTATTATTATTATTATTATTATTATTATTATTTTCATTATTATTTCTTTCTAGGGCCCTCTTCCCTAGACTGGTTGCAATTAGTAAGTGAATCTCTTAGATTCTAGGGCCTGCAGACAGCAACCCCACAATAGATACACCATCAACACCTTTTAGGCCTTCCCAGGTAATTGACATTTACTGGGTTTATCTCCCCTCTTAGCATGGAGGCCTTATTACGATAGAGCCCCCAGATATCTACATATAGAAAGTGACCTATAAAACCGTAAAAACTGTAAAACCAAACCAAACCTGTAAAACATAGCTGGAGCTTCACACACTCACAACCTTGGCTCTCACATTTAAGAGCTGAGCCCTGACCTGAGGTGTCAGCCCTAGTTGGAGGTTAAACCGGGGCACCTGAGCTGTGACAGTTTGAGGTGGCCTGAAGCCAGGCAGCTGGGAGGGACCTAGAGTCATGGTCAAGAGAAGCCACCATGGACCTGGGGAATATCTGACAGCCCTCCTGAATTCTGGTCAGGCAGGACAGGGCTTCCTTTTTGAGGAAGGGGAAGGGAGGCTCAGGGCAGCACTGGACCAGACAGCAGAGAGGGAGTGATTTTCCTGATCATTTGCTCTGCCAAGTTGCCCCTGGTCCTCCTGGGTCATAAGGAGAGGAGTTACCAAAGGCCCTACTAGCTGTGACACTGTGGGAAACCCCGTCTTGCTCTCTGTTCAGGCAGAAGAAGAATCCTGCTGTCAGAGATTGCTTCTCTATTGTTGTGATAAACCACATAACCGAAAGGAACCTGGGGACATAAGGGTTTGCCTGGCTTACAGGTTACAGCCAATCTGTCAGGGAACCCAAGGCAGGAACTCAAGGCAGGAACCTGGAGGTAGGAACTGAAGCAGAGACCATGGAGGAGCACTGCTTAGTAGTTTGCTCAGCCTGCTTTCTTATTCAACCAGGATTGTTTGCCCCGGAGTGAAACTATCTACATTAGGTAGGCTGGGGCCTCCCACACCAATCTTTAATCAAGAAAATGCCCCATAGGTATGTCCACAGAAAAATCTGAAGACAGTTTCCCAACTGAGGGTCTCTCCTTCCAGGTCACTCTGAATTATGTCAAGTTGACAAATGCTAACCACGTACCTGTCATGATTGTCTGCCATGCCTGGTTAGGAAGTAAAAGATGTCACAGTTGAGCTTGTGCCTAGGTAGGGGACATTTGCATTGTTGCCATTGTGATGGATGGAAGATAGGCTCCTGTTTAAGACACATAGTAGGCTGATGAGCCAGGCCAGGCCATGGAGCTGTTCTAGGACAGTGGCTTCCAAAGTGGTACCTGGGAAGGTCTGGATCTGGAGGGATATCAAAGTAACTTTTATTTGCCTGATGTAATTGTTGTCTTGGAGGCTTACTGCCTCTGTCTGCTAACCTGGGCCTAGTCCTGGAAGCTTCTAGCCTCCGTACAATCTTATCTAGGCCTAGAATGTTTTCAGCCTCTGAGACTTCCTGCTTAATAGGCTCACCATTAATTTCTAGCTCTTCCTGAACTCTGTCTGTCTGGTCAAATCAGCTGTTCTGGCTTAAAACTTCTCTCCAAGCTGACTGATTTGACCTGGCTTTCAGCTTCTGACTGAATTGCTCTGCCTAGTATCATACTAACTTTGGCAATATGTTCTGATCTTTTGGCTCCTTCTCATTCTCTGACTTGTTCTGTCTTCACCTGTGTCTACTATGTTCTCTCTCTCTCTCTCTCTCTCTCTCTCTCTCTCTCTCTCTCTCTCTCTGCCCCCCACCTGTTTCTGTACACTTTCCTAGTAAAATTGCCCTTTCTCCTTTCTCTTTCTCTCTTTCTCTGCACGCCTGTGGCCTCTCTTTTCTCTCTGTTATCTTGAGAGTTGAACAGATCCTGTTCTGTCAAATCTTTCTCTGATTCCTCACTTTGTCTGCCGCTCAACTAGACATTGCTTTCAAACCTGGTGCTTCCTTCGACAAACTAAATTTCCCTTCATTGTTTGAGATTAAGGGTGTGTGCCAAGCGTGTGTCTGTATTCTAGCCAGAAGGATTAAAGGTGTGTGCTAAGGGCATATCTGTATTCCAGGCAGAGTAGCTTTGTTGCTGTATTAAAATCCCTCTACAGAGGGATCCTACAAGCATTTCTGAGGGCAGCACTGGGAAGCACAGGTTCATCAAACTAGAGATGCCCTGACTCAGCTGCATCTAGACCTCCATAGGTAAGGTTCCAGTGGATGGACCTAGACTCATAGGCTGTTAGGGGCTTCCGGGGAAGAGCAAGCATCCCTTTCTGCTGGTGCTGGGCTTTCCTGGGTTGTGAGACTTGGAGCACTAAACTAGAGATCTGTCTAGGACAAACCAGGAGGGTTGGCCCTCTTCACTGCTATTCCCTAGCCGCAGTTTCCTTGGAGATGAGTCCCTTACTGAATGAAGGTGGTATCATAGAATCTGGGAGGGGGACTGTCTGTGTCCATCTGTCCTTTCTGGCCCTGGCCCCCAGCTCTTCCCACTTGTCTACAGGGAGAAGGACATTCTCATCTTTGTGTACTCCGTGCTCTGGCCCTCTTAGCTGGGCCAGAGCTGTCTGTTCAGGACATGGGGCTAAGTTTTGAGGAGTTTATTCAAGAGAAACCCCACAGTAACATCCTCTCTAAACCATGACCTCCATCCAATCTGGCCACAATGCAGGTATTTACCTTTCCATATCTTCCTCCTGGGCTCTCACTGGCTGTATCCTGGGCTTGGGGCTGAGGTATAGACTGTTAGTTATAAGGCTTCTTGCTTCTTCTTCTTCTTCTTCTAATCTTCCTCCTCTTCCTTCTCCTCCTCCTCTTTCTTCTTTTGGTTTTTCAAGACAGGATTTTTCTATGTAGTTCTGGCTGTCTGGAATTCACTGTGTAGACCAGGCTGGCCTCAAACTCACAGAGAGAACTCACTCAGGAGCCTCTGCCTCCTGAGTGCTGGGATTAAAGGGATGCACCACCTGTCCGGGCTTCTCAATTCTCGATCACTGAGAGGCCAGGGTGGGCAATGCCGCACTTCAGCTTACATAAGGCAGAGCCCAACAAGAGGCCTGGTTCTTAGCCTGTGCACGCTCCACAGCTGCGGCCAGCTCTCCAGTAAGTGCCCACACAAGCACAGCATTACTATTGTTATTGAGTTTGTGATTCATCTACATGCCTCATGTCCACTGCTTGAGTCTCCAGACAAGCCCGGGGAGTAAGTGGGATGGCCTTTCTTGGGTTTGGCAGGCAAAGCTGCCAAATAGGAATAGGAGATTGTTTTGAAAGCATCATCCGAGTTAGCCTGGGCTCAGGTCTCCTGACTCTCAGGCCAGAATGCTTTGCAGCCTCTCTGGCTTGTTGTGTCTTTATGGTGGTGGGTGTGGGTGCACATGTGTATTGTGGGGTGTATACACACGTGTGTGAATATGCATATGGAGATGGGGAGGTCAGAAGACAACTTCACGTGTTCCTCAGCCACCTCTTCTTTTCATTTTCTTATTTCTTCTCTTTGTTTTTGTTATTGCAACAGGGTTTCTCACTGGCCTGCAATTCATCAAGTAGCCTAGGCTAGCTGGTTGGTCAGTAATTCTCAAAAATCTATGTGTCTCTGTCTTTCCAGTTTGGGGATTGCAAGAGCATGCTACCATGCTTGACTGTTTCTAGGCGGCTTCTGAGGAGCAAATCCATGTCCTCTTGATGCAAGGCAAACCTGTTGCTGACTAAACTATTTCCCCAGCTCCCACACTACAATAAATCTTTAATAATGAAGCCATAAAGCTCCATGCATGTAAGAGGTGTGGCCAAGCAGACACCTGATGGGCATGCTACTAAACTGCAGTGAATACTATCCTCCCTCCCACAACACCTCCAGAAAATCGGCCTCAGGCTTTGGTATCAGGGAGCTCTGAGTTTGAATCCTAGCCACAGCCACAGAACAGTGGTGTGGTTTGGGGTTTGTCTTTTCATTTTTCCCAAGATTGTCCCATGTATCTCTCAGGGTGGTTACAGGATTACAGGGTCTAGTATACAGACGGTGCTCAGCAGAAGGTCTTGAGCACACATCCTGTGAATCCTAGTGAGCTACAACAAGCCCTCTGACTATGGGATCTGACCCTGGTTTCTAACCCAGGCAATACTCTTTCTTTGGGCTTGACAACTACCTAAGTCCCCATAGGTTCTGGCTGTCTTAGCTCAGTCAGAAAGACTTGAAGAGAGGAGCTCAGCTGAGCTAGAAATTTTGAGATCAATGTTGGCAGTCCTAGGGGCAGGCTGGAGTGGTCCCAGCAGAAAAGACAGCCAGCATCCCTGGTCCAGCGGTACTTCCTCCTTTCCACGGGTTCTGGTTTATTTGCCTACCCTTTCCTCCATTGGCCACATTGCCCCTCCTCCAAAGAGGAGCAGGCTGGATTCTGAAGCAGAGAATCCAGCTGGGGATGATGCATCAGGCAGACAGCAGACATCTCTCCCACTGCTGGAGCAGTCTCCCCCAGACACATTCTCTTCACCGTGATATCTCATTCAGCTCACCTAGAGAATGAAATTAGAAGTCACGTCAACTCTCCAGAGTCTTGTTAGATCAATCTGACTTACACAAAACAGGCCAGACAGAGTGTGAGGTTTCCATGAAATTAGGCTATGTCCCTGGGGGCTGCCTTGGAGCTATCCAACATTTCAGAAAACTGCCAGGCACCCTTTTGCATAATTTATCAATTACACACGACGCAATTCATCGCAGGCAAGAGAAGGAGGCCTGACCTGGGATGGCGGGGGGCCCTGGAAGCAGTGTATAGAGAGGCAGGAAACCCAGACTCTCATCTCATCTCTCAAATGGATGCTGAGCTCAGGTGGGTTCCTCAGATTCTTGCAGGGCAGGGGTGTCCCCGCCCCCCAGCCGCAGAACGGGATTTATATATGATCTAGGTAATTTGTTTCAATGACATATTTGTGGAATATGAATGCTGTGGTGGTTGGGCAAAGAGATGACCAGAGCTTGAACTCTTCCTGGTGAAGTGTGGGAATACTGGGTGGTCATGTTGGATATGGGGTGACCACACAGAAGTCTGTTTCTCCAGACTGCCTGGTGGTTGTCGTTCTTAGAATGCCCCTTACATATGTCTTTCCTATTAACATCTTAGGTCACCTTTGCTTATATGAGTTGACATCACCCTCTGGTGAAGTCAGCTGAGCTGCTGAGGGAGTTGAGCTAGCATGGACAGTTGCTGAGGCACAAGTGCAGGGAGCAGGAGCCGTGCGCCCACCGCCGCTGAAGTCATGTTAATTACTCAGTGGCCTCTCTCCAACCCGACCACCCAGCCTCCCTCTTCTGAGCCCCACTGTCTTGGAACAGACATTTTTCTGGTGTCAGCAACTCTGGTTAGGCTCGTTTCTTGACTGACTAAGGGCAGAGAGCGCAGCCATATCTGTGTCCCAGGCACTTGGTCAAGGGCCTGTCTTGTCATGGATGCCCAGGAAGTTGATGGATGGAGGGGTAAAGGGGACTTGAAGAATAGACAGAACCTACTTGGTAATGCCATTTCTTTGACTCCAGTTCAAGGCTCCCGACTCTGGATTTTGGCAAACCAGGTTCTTGCTCTTGACTTCTGTGCTGTGACTGAAGGGCTACCTGAAGGCTTTGCAGGGCAAGACATCTGTTCTCAGTCCCCCTATGTCCACCCCCATGTCTGACCATGGTACACATAACAAAAGGACTTGTGGGGAAACATATTTGAACCCAGTCCTGATGGATAGCAAGTTCTATATTCAATTTACTAAACCACAAACAATGTTATTATCTTGTTGAATTTTGTGTGTGTATGTGTAGCTGTTCAGGTGCGCATGTGCACCTACCAACCTTTCTTTCTTTCTTTCTTTCTTTCTTTCTTTCTTTCTTTCTTTCTTTCTTTCTTTCTTTCTTTCTTTCTTTCTTTCTTTCTTTCTTTCTTTCTTCCTTCCTTCCTTCCTTCCTTCCTTCCTTCCTTCCTTCCTTCCTTTCTTTCTTTCTTTCTTTCTTTCTTTCTTTCTTTCTTTCTTTCTTTCTTTCTTTCTTTCTTTCTTTCTTTCTTTCTTTAATTTTGTTGTGATTTTTTTTTTGAGGCAAGTTTCTCTGTGTAGCCCTGACTGTCCCACTACTCACTCTGTAGACCAGGCTGGCCTCAAACTCAGAGCTCTGCCTACCTCTTCCTCCCACGGGCTGGGACTAAAGGCCAGTGCCACCACTGTACCTGGCTACCTTTTACTGGTGTGGGTGCTGACTGTTGAAGTGCTGGCCAGGCAGAGAGCTCTGGCTGTCTCTGCCTCTCCAGCGCTGGGATTGTGAAGCACTTCCCACCACACCCGGCTTTTTCATGGCCCTGGTCACTGTACACGCAAGGCAAATACTTGGCCGACTGAGGCCATCTTTGTCCCTCATTGTCTGATTGTCCAAGTGCCCACCCTCAGGCCTTCTAGGACTAGGGCTATGCAGGTAGGAAGGCCGAGAAGGGGCCAAGCCCTCCCGTGGGACAGGAGGGGTTAGAAATTCATACAGGTGTGAACCTGCCCATGGCTCATTCACAGCCAGCAGCAAGCTTTGAGTGAGTGTGGGACTCACCCCAGAGCCTGCTGATTCCAGGGCAAACACTCCCTATCGAACTGCAGGTTAGGTTTCCTGTTAGGCTTATTTGTTTTTCTTTGTAATTTTTTTTTTTTAATTAGTGGGCCGAATTGAATATGCAAGTCTCCCACCCCTAGCCTGGTACAGTTCCCACAGCAAGGAACACAGCAGGATGAGGTTTCCTAACAGCCAGGAGCCCTCCAGTCACTGAGGCTGAACCAAAGGCAATTTCACTCTGCCGAAGTTCTAAATTATCTGCCTGGCAAATATGGGCTCTGATGATGAAACCTAGTAAGTACTCATTATCTTCCTGGAGGAGCGCCACAGTGTGGAGGCAGGATAGGGTCACGTGGGGAGGGGGCTGGTTATTATCTCTGAACAGAAGGGTCAGGAAGGTCATGGGGCGGGGCACTGTGAGTAGGACCATCCACCTGGTCCTTTCTAGAGAAGCTCTCTTGAGTAGGCTGTGGTACACCCAGGGTTGCTGGTCTAGGAGCATGCAGGCTCGTTTCTGAGCAGAACCCTTCCCTTCCAACTCCACGAGGCATAGAGCACTCCCCTGGGTCTGAGTGTGTGAGAGCTAAAAGACTTAAGGAGATGGGGCAGTGCCAGCCCCTGCTTAGAGATGTCTGCAGGGGGTGAGGGATGTTTGCTGTTGTCTGGAGGGGAACTCCTTAGCAGCTGTTTCTCCAGCCTCCATGGGAATTAAAGCCAGGAAGCTAAGCACTGGGTGATTGTGGGCTCAAGTTGCTTATTAATAGCCCACAAAGGATTGTCATGGGGTTTCTAGGCAAAGCCCACAGAGGATTGCTGGGGCAGGGACTGCTTCCTGGCTCAGCTGCCTGAGAACACAGCTTCTTCCAGGCTCCTCCCACATAGTCCCTCTAACCTGTAGGAGTTCCCAGCCCCAGAGAGGCAGTGACCTTTGTGAACTGTGTCTGCAGGGGCGTCTGCACACACATTCTAGGTATTTGAAAATGGCCTTTTGGAGCATCAGGTCATTTAGGTAAGTTGTCAGAGGTGTTAGGGTAGAGTTCTTTGAAAACTCCTACCAAATCCTGCCTGCTGCCTGCATCTACAAATAAAGTTTTATAGACACGGTGGCTTGCCTCTTCTGTGTGTCTTGTGTGACTGCTTTCAAGCTATAAACAATGTAGACGCAGAAGGGACTGATCCACAGAGCCTAAAACAGTTCATTTGTTATTCTTTTAGGTTTTGCCCATCCTTTGGTATGGGACTGTATGGATTTCAGAGTTATTCTGACATAGACTTAAATATCATTTGATTTTCTTCCTATGTCCTTGGGCGTGGCCTTCCACGGCCCCTCAATCTTTACATTTTCAGATAGGGCTGCTGGCATATTGAACCTGTGCCTATCAATTTACCAGTTCCAGGCACTCTGATGAGAGGTTTACCTTCCCTTCTCATTGCAACTGGATGGGACAAGTGCATTGTGATCTTACTCAGTCTACAGAGGAGGAAGTAGAGACCCAGAGCGCTTTAGTAACTTGTCCCGAACAGCACCCCCCTGGGATTTAAAAGACAGTTTGTGTTCCTGTCTGCTGTGCATGTGGCCTCTCACCAGGCCCTTGTGGATCAAGGGATAACAGAGCCGAGCCTTTGCCCTGGAGTCATAGGAACTTAGCATGTGTTGGGCCAACCCTCCTTTCTTTATTTTCCTCAAGGTTTTTTCCCCTGCATCTTCTTAGAATGAGGGTGCTGGGCCTTCAGATTCCGGAGTCAGGTCACCATGTCCCTGCCCATCATTGCCAACGCTGGGTGTCATGCACGCTGCTGCGTTTGGCTGTGCTCGCTCCCTCTCCTGCCTGCCACGCTCTCCCTCCCACTGTTTAGTTAATAATAACATATCATGGTTCTGTCTCAGATGCATATCAGTGGTGTATAATTATTTATGGAGAAATAGACAGATGAGTCCCCGCTTGGACCATTTTCACGGGCAGCCCTACCTATCGCTTAGCATCCCTCTCTCCCTTAGTCTAATAACACTGTCCACTTTAGATCCTGGGGCCGTGATTTATTAGGTAATTTGTTTCTTCTCTGTGGCTCGGGCCTGCCTGTCATCAATATAATAGAATGATGGACGTGCAGACTGTAGACACCAGACATTAAAAACTAGGCAAATATTACCCATTTCAACTCCTTGTCTGGCCACAGCCAATCAGCAGCTAGCCTCAGCCAGGGCTTGTCTGAGGAGAAGAGAAAGATTGCCGAAGAACACCCAGGGCCTGACTTCCCACAAAATGGCTCTTTGCAAATCAGCGCTCTGGTGCTGGGAAAATGCCCAGAAGATGTGTGTGTACTTGTACACACACACACACACACACACACACACACACAGACACACACACACACACAGACACACACACACACAGAGAGAGAGAGAGAGAGAAAACAAGGAATCTATCTGAGAGACTGGGGAGGAGAAGGGACAGATTAGGGAGTTTGGCCGCTTACCTCATCTCTCTGGACCAGAATTGCCTCATCTGTCAACTGAGGAAGTGGATTAGGTAAGCACCATGTGGCCTTCTAGCCTCCTGCTCTGTGATGCGGCCAAGGTTACAGAAGATAGAGGAGGCGGGGCTGAAAATTGAGCCCTTGCTGTTTGATGTACTTTTTAACACTCTACCACACTGTTGTCATTGATCATAATTGTAATCACAGCTCTCACTATCAATAGCTTTATCACAATCACCGAGGTCATATAGCTAATAAATGATCTTTAATTGCATCATCAAGAGAATCATCAGCGCCGTTATCTCCAAGAGCATCTTGCCCTCCCCGTCAGAGCACTTTTAATTTCATGGTATGTTCTGCAGGTTCCAGTGTTTCTGGGGCTGGGTGTTATTTAACCCTCTCTCTGCCATCCTAGGAGATTGGCACCATTCCAATTATTCACATTTAATAAACGAGGCGACTGAGGTTCAAAGCGGCTAAGTAACTTTTTGGAAGCCAAAGCATAGTCAGTGCCTGGCATTTGATTCAGACTCACATCTGTTTCCAGAGAAGGCTTTCAATCACAGTGCTATCCATCATCAGTACTGAATCACAGATGACAGCTGTCACTAGTGTAAGCATGACCATTTTCATCTACGAAGGTATCACCGAGATGCACAGTGGAGTCTCGTTCTTTCTCTCTGTGTCTCTGTCTCTCTGTGCGTGCATGTACTTTTACGTGCATGTATGTATGTGGATGCTTGTGCACATGTGTATGCACAAGAAGACCAGAGGTCAACATCAGGTGCCCCTGCAATTGTTTTCTGCCTTATTTATTTATTTATTTATTTATTTATTTATTTATTGAGACAGTATTTCTCACAGAAGCTAGAGTGCATTGATTCATCTAGGTTGGCCATACGATGAACCACAGGGATCCATGTGTCTTCACGTCCCCAGCCCGGGTCCTGCAGACCCTTGCTCTATACCCACTTTTGTATAGATTCTGGGCTCTAAATTCAGATCCACATGCTTACCAGTTATCAGCTGATTCATCTCCCTAGCCCAATGTAGCATTTTCAAAACATTCAAATGCCATCACCAGCATGAACCTTATTGCTAATGTTGGCATCACCAGTGTCAACAACATTACAACTGAAACTATTTAAATATGAACACCATCATTAATGGTGGCCAGTCTGGTCATCATCACTGCCATCAGGAGAGTTCACAGCAAACCATCAGTGCTACCCACAGTGTTTTCTTTATGGTAACTGCTAATTCTGACACCATAATTGTCACTAGCAAATTTACAGTCATGGAATTTGGTCCATACCAACGACATAGGAATGGTTGGCTTTAACTGCCAAGTTAAGCAATCTAGAATTGCCTGGGGAAATTGGCTATGGACATGTCTGTGAGAGATTTTTTTATTCTAGTTGAGATGGGAAGATGCATCCCTAATGTGGGCAGCACCATTTCATGATCTGAATGAGAAGGAGAAAGAGAGCTGAGTACTAGAACACATGTGTTATTAATTCGCTGCTCTCTGCTCTTGCTGTGGATATAGCCGTCCATCGGCTTCAAGTTTCTGTTGCCGTGATGTGTCCGCCATGTTGGATTGTGACCTGGAATTGTGAGACAAATAAGCCTTTCTTCCTTGAAGTGCTTTTATCAGGATATTATTTTTAAATTCCTTTAACATTTCTTTTACTTCCTTTTATGTGTATGTATGCCTATCTATATGTACCATGTGCCTGCAGTACCCATGGAGGCCAGGATCAGATTCTCCTGGAGTGAGAGTCACAGTGTGTTGTGAGTTGCCCAACCTGGGTGCTGGGAACAGAACCCATGTCCTCTGCAAGAGCAGTCAGTGCTCTTAACCACTGAGCCACCCCTCCAGCCTCTTGAGAGGATATTTTATTACAGCCACATGAAATCCATTACAATCTTATAACTGTTTCAGAAGGCAGAATCCGTAGAAGTCCATGGACGTCATCATTTAGGTGGAACCAGTCACCAGCACTGACAGGAGAGTCATGCCTCCTTAGCATAAATTTTCCTTCACAGATGCACAACCAAAAGCTGAGTCCACTTCTTCAGTTAAATGGATGTCATAGAAATCAACCCTCTGCAAATGCTAGAAACACACACTGCTGAGTTCTTTCTTGGGGACTGTGCTGGGTGTCTTCTCCTTGGTACAATTCAGGTGCACTGAGGAATGGGGGCACATCTGTATTTGCTTTGTGAATACATGGCCCATTCAGATGTTTCCAGGGTCCCTGGGAACCTGCAATTTCTCCATCTCCAGAATCAGTTGAGTTCCTGTTTCAGAACTTTGGGGCAGCTGAATATCTTCTTGGCCATCAGTCCCTCACAGTCAGATAACATAACCCGCTCCCCAGTGACTCCAGCTTCCTTTCTTCTTGGTTTCTACAGTGTCAGTTGAGGCATTTATAGTTCATCTTCTGTCCTATGTGTTTACAGGATTGTCTTCTGCCCTAGAGATTAAGATCCTGAAGAAAGTGCTTGGTTTATTCTATACCCCTGACAACTCTAAACAGAAGGTTCTCATGTCTTCTACACAGTTGGAAGATGAAAGAAGTGGAATTCCAGCTGGTCTGCAAGGAGCGATTGTGATGTGTAAAGAGCAGCAGATGGAGATTAGACTGCAGTCCAGATCATCCTCTCTGTGTGCCTCACTCTCTGCTCACTGTCCTGATCTGACAAGAGGCAATCTAAGGGAGGGAGGCTTCATGGCGGCCGAAGGGTCATGGTGGATATAAAGTGGCCGGCTCTATTGTGTCATCAGAGAGGAAGGAGAGAGAGAGAGAGAGAGGGAGGAATGCTAGAGCTCAGTTCCTTTCTCCCGGCCTGAAGCCCATGGAATGATGCCACCTGCATTCAAGGTAGGTGTTCCTTCCTCAGTGTGGTGGTTTGCATGAGGACGGCCTCCACAGGTTCATATGTTTGAATGCTTGATCCCCGGTTGGTGAAACTGCTTGGGAAGGATGGCTTTGATGGAGGAGGTGTGTCAGTGGAGGGGGAGGGTGGGCTTTGACGTTTCACAAGCCCACACCATTTTATTTAGTTCGCTCTGCCTTATGCTTGCAGGCCATATGCAATTGTTCAGCGTCTGCTCCAGCTACATGCCTGCCTGCTTGCTGCCATGCTCCGGCCATAGTGGTCATGGATTCACCCTCTGAAACTGTAAGTCGGCCCCAACTAAACGCCTTCTTTTCTAAATTGCCTTGGTTATGTTGTCTCTTAACAGTGATAGAAGAGTAGCTAAGACACTTTCTGGAAACACTCTGATGGCCCTTTCTTTCTGTGGTGATTCTAGTTCCAATCGTTGGCATTCAAGACTAACCACCAGATGGAACAATGGACTACTCCTAGTTACTTCTTTATTCCCTTCCCCCTTGCTTCTTTCCCGTCTTTCCTGTGTTCTTTTCTTTTTTCCAAATCAAAGAATCATCCCCTTTCAACCCCCAATCCACTGGCAAGTAACATGGCTTTATTTTCCAGGCATCTCCCCCACTGGCCCATCCCCCACCTCGTTCTTCCGGTCCCCAACTCAGCTCCCACGTTTCCAGCAGGATTCACTCTCTCATCTCATGCCTAGGAATACTACTTCCATTACAGTCCCCCAAGCTTCCCTGAATGGGAACCAGATTTCTTTCAAAGCAGAAGTTCTCATCCAAATCTGACCCTATGGTTCCCCACTTCTTGTAGGATAATGTCAGACTCCCTTCTGTGACATTCCACAGCACCACCAAGTTCCAACAGCAGGCCCCCTTCTCACAGCGGCTTTCTGAGGTTACCTTTGTGAACTAGAAGCCCTTACTAGATGCTCTCACAGACTGCAGGGGTTCCTGACCTTGGGCATCTGGGAAGGATGGTTCTGCGAAGTGCATTGTGGGAGGCCAAGCAGCATCAGTGAGTTCTACTTGCCAGATTACTTTAGACAACATCCTCCCAGCTGTGACCATTCAAATGTTTTCCTGTGTTGTCACATGTCCTTGGAAGTCAACTGTTCCCCTGGCTATTCTACAAGATATATGAGAGACTAAAGCCAATACCACTGAAGCATCTCTTCTCTTTATGGAGGAATTGGGGAGGAAGCGACAGATAATGGATATATTAAGTAAATTATATCTACTCCACAAGGTGATGTTGCTTCCATACAGCAGATTGGGGCTGATCATCACTGATGGGGGGGGACCTTGTTATATTTGTCAGTTTGTTTTGAAAAGGATCCCTTTCTGCTAAGGAGAGTGCTCCAATCTGGGCTGGCATCAAACTCCTGGTCCTCTTACCTCAGCTTCCAAGACGTGGAAATGACTGCCAGCATACCAGGCCTGGGGGCATAATTTTAAATAGGGTGGTCAGGATAAACCTTCTTGGAAAGGTGACTTCATATTGACTGTTGTCATTATTGGTTTATTCATTCTTATTACTTATTAATGTCTAGGTCACTGTGACTGGCCTGACAGAAATGAATATATTCTAAGGAGACACCTGTAGCCTGACCTTTGACTCTCAGACTGTGGAAACTTGAGCGAGCCTCTAGAACTCTTTGTTTCTCTTCCCAAAGTGGGTACATTTGAACAAATCTCTCTTTTTTTTCTGCATTTTTTTCCCTATTAACTTGTTTAATTTCTTCTTGAGAAGAGGTGGCAGAAGCTGGCTCCTTGGGGTGCAGACTGTGACTCCAAGTTCGGAAACATCACGACATGAAATTATATCATCTTAATTTTATTGTAATTATAATTTCTTGTCTTTATAGCTAGGCAGAGTCTGTGAGGGCACAGACTGTCTCTGCCATGTTTGATATCCTGCAAAGCCATATGGGGTCAGCCAGCACACCACACTTCCATTGTAAAGCTCTGAGGGAAGAGAAAGAGGAAGATATTCTACAAGGGGCAGAGAGGGGCAGGAGGGGACAGGGCCTGTGCTAGCAGGGAACAGGGAACAGGCTACACTTTCATCCTCTCTGTCCTATCTTGCTCTACACTAAGAGGCAGCACCCTGACACCCACCGCTTTGCTCCAGAGGCCTGCAGAGGGTTTTCTCAACCTGGACAATTTTCCCCAGCGCGGGCTGATCCCGTCTGCCGGGTATGATAAAGCCCATTTCTTAAGGAAGACATGAATGGCTGTAATCAGATACACTGTTTGCCATGCTAACAAAATGAGCAAGAAGGAAAAAAAACCAGCCAGGCTATAATTATGGGTGTAATATTTCAGCCCATTAGCAAAAAATATCTTAGAAACCTGCTGCTTCGCCTTCTCGGCTAAGAGAGATGGGGAAGCTAAGCTGGAGACAGCAAGCAGGAGCGCCAAGCACTGAGGCAGGGGACTGATTAATTGCTTATATGTCTCCCCAGTTCTATTTTGACGATTCTGATCTTTTTGCTGAACAAGATATAAAGACAGACAGTTGCCCCTTTGTGTGGCTCTGAGACACAGCAATCTTCCTTCCTGTCACCCAGTCTGGCCCAGGATGATTGTCTGCCATTTGCAAGTCATTTGGTAAACTCATTTGATTTGGGATTTAAACTTTTTATTTATTTATTTATTTACTTTGTTGAGATAAAGCCTTGCTTTGTAGGCCAGGCTGGCCCCATTCTCATAATCATGCCTCAGCTTCTAAGTTCTGGAGTGGCAGGCATGCACCACCACGCTTAACACCAACCCAGCACCTTGTACAATAATAGCTACCTTAGGCATCTTGCTATGTTCCACGCCCCTTAATAAAGACTTTGAAGTCTCTGTTTCATTTTCTCTCTGGGAGTGATGGGAGGTAGAGGGATGACTCCCTGGTCAGCTGCAGAGGACTCCTCAGGAGATGGGGGTGCCACAGGGATGGTGGGTGGAGAGAGCCCGGCATACGGGGAAGCTCTGTTGGATGAGACGTGTGCGTTTGGGGGGATGGGTGGGTGAATGCATAGAAGATCTGAATAGATGAGGTCAGGTGGGTGGGCTGTGTTCAAAAGGTAGGTAAAGGATGGTGAGAACGAAGACATGAAAAATCTACACAGAAACTGCCAGACTCTTGTAGAGTTTGGTTCATCTGAGGCTCAAGGCAGGGAGCTAGAAAGTCCTGGGAAAGGGGACTGACTCTAATTATCAGAGTCACACAGAAAAGCTTGACTTTCAGAGAGCAGGGCATCTGCTGGGCGGTATCATGCAGGTCCTGCTGACTAGGAAGAATATGGAGGTGGGGAACTGAATTTACAGCATTCATTCATTCATGCATGCATGCAAGCATTTCATACATATGTCCTGAGAGTCCCTTGAGCTGTGAGCACAGGGTTGGGCCTCAAGAACTTACAGACAAGCAATCAGAACTACAGGTCACAGAGAAAAACTACAGGCCACCGAGAAGAGAGACAGCTGGGGGCTTAAAAGCATTTCTGTCCTGAAGCCTCAGGGAAACAAGCTGCTGAAGGTAGGTGACACAGGTGACACTGTACAATACAGTACAAACGACAAAGGAGCCAGTGCTGATCAGGACCGAGCCAGTCTGAGGCACATTGTTGGAAAAAACGGGGAGAAGTAGAGACCTGTGAATCAAAGGCAGCTCTGGGGCAGGGATTCAGAGGAAAGGGAATCAGGCTCAAGTGACATAGACTCTAATCCCAGGCCCCAGTTTCTCAGCTGAGTTCCCTGAGTGAATGAACTTCTATCTCCCTGGTGGTAATTAAGTGGTTCTGTCAGAGGGCTGGGGGTGCAGGGAGACCACAGAGGACTCAGGGGCTGGGAGGGGGTGAGAGCCACAGATGTAATCCAGAGAAGAGGATTTATAAAAGGCTTCCCAGGGAGGATGCCAGGGGGCAGGAGAGGACTAGAGTAGGAGCTAAACCAGGGTGACTTCAGGTAGTGTGTAGGGAGGAAGCCATTGTGAGCCTTATCCAAGGAGAACTCTCAAGTATAAGTTCTCAGTCACCTTGACCAACCAGGAATGCCCTCCAGAAAAGTCCAGGGCTATATAAGGAGCAACTAAGGAGGCAATCATCTAACAATCTAATGGGTGAATGTGGTGGTTTGAACATGCTTGGTCCAGGGAGTGGCACTATTATGTGTAGCCCTGTTGGAGTAGGTGTGGCCTTGTTGGAGTAAGTATGTCACTGTGGGGGTGGGCAATGAGACCCTCCTCCTAACCACCTGGGAGCCAGTCTTCTCTTAGCAGCCTTCAGATGAAGATATAGAACTCCTAGTTCCTCTTGCACCAGGCCTACCTGGATGCTGCCATGTTCCCGCCTTGATGATAATGGACTGAACCTCTGAACCTGTAAGCCAACCCCAATTAAATGTTGTTCCTTAAAAGAGTTGCCTCAGTCATGGTATCTGTTCACACCAATGGAAACCCTAAGTTAGACAGCTGAGAGGGGCGGGAAGCTTGGTGCTTGAGAAAAGCTTGCTGTGCTCTGCTGGTTAAGTCAGGAGAAGAGAGGAGAGAGTGAGTGTCTCAGCCAGAGGGGTCAGTTCCACAGTGGGCCTGGAGATG
The DNA here is from genome assembly GCF_947179515.1 of Apodemus sylvaticus. Taxonomy (NCBI): domain Eukaryota; kingdom Metazoa; phylum Chordata; class Mammalia; order Rodentia; family Muridae; genus Apodemus; species Apodemus sylvaticus. Next base: position 67,794,717 of record NC_067478.1, read on the forward strand.
TGTGAGCACCTGGAAAGGTCACGGACATTCGGACATTTGCTGCGGACAAACTTCGAGCTGCTGGGAAATGATGGAGTTTAGGGTGTAGGGCAGAAGGGCTGACCTGACCGGCTTGCGCTGTCCTTAAGTTAATGCAGTAAGGGGAGAAGCCTTTGAACTGTGAGGTGCCTGGAAGGAGATTATCCTGGAGGTGCCTGGAAAAGCTACTGCACTTGTGTGGGGGGAGAGGAGACCGGAGAGAATGTGGTCAGCTATAGGTCTGGGGTTGGGATGGTGCTGAGGCCATCAGGAAGTCCGGGCTGCTGTGGTGACAGTGGGAGGGGAGGAGCTGGGGTCCTGTGCTGTGGTGATTGATGGAGAAGCAGAGAGAAGGAATAGGGAAGGTAGAGCTGCTTTCCGGCTCATTCAGTAGCGTGGACAGGCGCCATGTATGCTGGGAAGGGAGCTGAGAGCTGGGAGCAAGGGGGGGGGGGGCGTGGGCTCGAATTTGAACTCGGTGGCTGCAGATACCTGTAGGCTTTCAGTGGGGAGGTCTGGGAGATAGTTGAGTACCTTTATCTTGACGGACAAGGGCTAGCAGTAAAGATGTTCGGCCTATGACCAGGAATGGCCATAGACCCTCTGCTGTGGCAAGAAGGCCCAGAAAGCCGAGAAGACAGAGAAGGCACCACCTGTTTAGCCCCCAAAAGATACTGCACCATGAGGAGCCCCAGCTGGATGGATGCCCTTTTGACTTGTGTCCTTGACTCCCACGCTGACTGCCTGTCTGACGGGGTGGTGGCTCTCTTCCCCTGTCTCCAGCCTCTATGCCCGTCAGTGATTCCACTTTATGTAAGATACATAAGCGCACGTCCCAACCACACTGGGGCCTTTCTCCCATTGTTTCACTCTGCCAAAGCTCTCTGATCCCAGATGTGCTCTCTATCATGACTTAGCTCTGCCTTCTAGAAGTTTCTTTTGCTTAGGGGAAGGGAAATGATGTAATTATATTGTAACTTCAAAAAGTAGGAAAAATGATAAATTTTAAAAATATATATTAAAAGAAAATGTCCTACAGGCATGCCTACAGGCTGCTCTCATGAGAGATTTTCTTCTTTGAAGGTCCCTCCTCTCAGGTTGACATAAAACTAGCCAGCACACCCTGTCTCAAAAAATAAGGTAGAAAATGATAGAAGAATACACCTTATGCTGATTTGACCAAACACACACACACACACACACACACACACACATTATACACACATACCACACACATAGACATGTGCCATATACACACACATCACACACATACATATACACATATACATATATACCACATAAACATACACAACACATACATATACACACCATCACCACACATACACACACACATATTTATACACATGCATACACACACATACAACATACACATACCACACACACACACACACATACCACACACATAGACATGTGCCATATACACACACATCACACACATACATATACACATATACATATATACCACATAAACATACACCACACATACATATACACACCATCACCACACATACACACACACACATATTTATACACATGCATACACACACATACAACATACACATACCACACACATATACATACACACATACATATACATACATATACATACACACATATACATATATACCACATAAACATACATCACACATATGCATACACACATACACACACATAAACATTCACACACACACATACCACATACATACACACATGCCACACACCACACACATATGTAAACACATGTGGACACATGTACAAATGTAAATGTTCTAAATTATATATGACCGTGGCACAAGTACAACCTAGAATGAAAATAAACACAATACTTTCCTCATCCTTATAACACTACCTACTGTGCTCTGTTCCTAGTGATGTTTACTGTTTCCCAATTCATACCCCCGGTAAGAATAATACTTAGCTTTTGACGTTTTGATTATAAAATGTACAGTAGAGAGGGGCCGTAGAGATGGCTCAGTGGTTAAAACACTTGCTCTTGTACCATTTTGTGTGACTGTATCTTCAGTTCCAGGGGATCATCTGAGCAGAGGATACTCCACATACATACATGGGGCACTGGCACGCATGCAGGCAAGACACCCATACACATACACTACAAATAAACAAACCTCTCACTTAAAAACCACATATATCCTGGCAGTGTCAACAGCAGTGTGGGTAGCCACGTCTTCATTTTCTCCATTCCGTCCTCATTCTTAGAGCAAGAATGATGGAGGTTTATGGCAGAATATGTGAAAATTCATAAAAACCTCACAGAGAGGTACATCTGCCACTGTCCTTAATATCCATTGTTTAGAGATGATAATTAAGGGCAGAGGTGACTGCACTCAGCAGCCCCCATACAATAGCAGAATAGCAAGAAACTCAGGTTGGAGATGAAGAACAGGCAAACCTGGATTTCTCTTTTCAAAATAAGAGTCTTTGTACAGTTTCTATTCTTTTTTTTTTTAACTTTGAAGGAAATAAGACATTAAAGTCATGATGTTTTATGTTGTATGTATTGAAGTAGTTGTTCGTTAAGGGAGAATTCAGTAATTTCACATAAAAACGAAATATAACTTATCCCTAAAGAAATATGGAGAGTAATTTATCTATATGCCTTTCTTTCTTGTTATATGCATGGAGTTTGCTTTGAGACTCCCTTGGACACCAAAGTCCAAGGATGTTTAAGTTCTTTATATGACATGATGCTATCTTTGCATATCCTTCTATATGTATAGTCTCACATAGCCCAGGCTAGCCTCCATCTTGCTATGCAGTAGCAAGGGATAGCTTTGGCTTCCACTCCTGAATATTGGGATTACAGGGACATGCTTGATGTGGGGGCTGGGATGGAGCCCGGCTCCTTCCTGAACTCAGGTCCTCTGCAAGAACAGCAGGACTCTTAACTGCTGAGCCATCTCGCCAGCCCCACCTCTGAATATTTTTGGGTTTTAGTTAGCTGAACACTCAGATACAGAACTCATAATGCAGAGGGATAGACTGTATATATTCTGAATAAAATACTATGGCAAGCTAAGCCGATTATCAGGATCATCCATCAGGAACAATATTGGAGTATCAATCATTTTCAAAAGGAACCGACCTAGCCTGGGGAAGCACTCCCTACCTGTTCTCAATGAAAACCCAAAGGTGATAGCAGAATCCCAAGTGCCATTTGTTTTCTCCTACTTTACCTGAGGCTGAGGAATTGGCTCTGTGGCCTGAGAAGGCATCTGGCTTGCCGCTACATGGTGGGTGGGATATGTGGGCAGGAATCTTGCCATGTCTCTGGAATAGTGGCTCTAGTAGATATTCTGATTACATGTATTAGTGTGTGTGTGTGTGTGTGTGTGTGTGTGTGTGTGGTCTATGTACATCAAGCTCAGTTTGTCAGGTCCGGCGGCAGGTGCTTTTACCCTGTGAACCATCTTATCCCCCAAAGTGACTTTTCCCTTGAGTGCCCAGTGTTTTTCCAGGGACTTCCTGACCTGTTCTTTCCTCAAAGCTCAGGGACTTTCACGGTTTGCTTTTACAGTCCAGCTTCTCACAAGGTTTTGGGTGTCCCTGTTTTCTCTTCCAGGTCTGCCTTCTTGGGATCCTATGGTCTCTTGCTTTAATTGGAGCTCACTGTCTCCCATGGCATTGCACAGCGTCTCACTGGTACTCCTTTTCATTGTTCTCTTGGGTTAACTGTAAATGTTTTTGACTCTTTCTCTTTTCTGGAGTGGGTTTCCATCCTGTCAGTACTTGTCCTAGAGGATTTCTTTCAGGAAATGTATCCAACATGGTAGAGATGCCAAACAAGTAACTCCAAGCCCCTGGAGTTACTTGTGACTTTCTAATTTTAACAATGATTATTTGAGTATTTCACATGTGTTTTGATCATATTTGCCTTCCCCCAGCTCTCCTCAGATTCATGCCCCTCATCCCTTATCCTGGGACTCACTTGAAGGATTCATCTCCACTGGCCAGCTTCATAGAGCTGGAAGATGCTCTACACACCCCCAGAGAAGAGAAACAAACAGTCTTCCTTGATAGTGAACCCTGAGAGCTATAATGGTAACTGTTCTCTTAAGAAATGCTCACTAGTGTAATAGTGGCATGAATAGTATGGGAGCAACCAATCACTTTCTGATCCCATTTAAGTCCCATTTCATAAGATGCAACCCATATCTGGCACCATTATCAGTCCAAGACAGGTCATAGGCCATATGAGAAACATTAATGACATTATTCTATATTAAAACAAGTCCTAGTTATTTGCCATTTTACCCATAGATTAAATATATCTTAACTCTCATCAGAAAAGCTTCTATTTGCAGTCAATAGTGATTAATATAGAAATCTACACAACCAGTCACAGTGAAGAGAATAGATCCTTGTACTTCAATATGAGACTCTAAATGATTTCTGGGCCAAATACTGTAGACATTGCTGTGCTGCCTTCCAGCAAGCTCCACTGCATATGAAGTCAATGGCTAGTTTCCCTGTGTGTGTGCATGCATGTGGTATATATATGTGTGTGTGTGTGTGTGTGTGCGCGCGCGCGCGCGCGCGCGTGCATGCATGTGGTGTATGTGTGTGTATGCATGTGTATGCATGTGGGGTGTGTGTGTGTGTGTGTGTGCATGTGGTATGTGTATGTGTATATGTGTGTGCATATGTATGTGTGTGTGTGTGTGTGTGTATGTGTGTAAGAGAGAGAGTCTCACTGGCTAGTGGAGGTGCATTCCTTTAATCCTAGCACTTGGGAGGCAGAGGCAGGAGGATCTCTGTGAGTTCAAGGACAGTCTGGTCTACAGGGCCAGTTCCAGGATAGCCAGGGTTACACTGAGAAACCTTGTCTTGAAAAATCAAGCTAAACTAACCAACCAACTCAAAGTGATGCTCACACTGGTGTGACTGCACATATGTGTGCATGCATGTGGAGGCCTGAAGTCAGTGTCAGATGTCTTCCACAATCACTGTGTGCATTATTTTTTTTGAAAAGAGAATTTTTCGTGAGCTCTGTGTTTGCAGACTTGCTAGAGTGGCTGACTAGTAAGTCCCAGAGATTCTCACATCTCCTTCTCTCCAGGGCTGGGATCACAGACATGTATCATCATGCATGGCTTTTAAAATGTGGGTTCTAAGAATCAAACATTTGCCCAGTAAGCACCTTACTGTCTGAGCCATCTCCCCAGGCCCCAAAGGTTACTTTGATTGCGGTTTCTTTTTAGCTATCCTATTTTTTTCCTTGAGAAGTTTTAAGACTTCCTGCTGCTTGGTAGAGTCCAAGAATCTTCCTGGTCCATTAAATGTATGTCTTCTTTGCTTTACACGAAAACTGGAGGCAGCTAATGTTTTTTGCCTTAGCTTGCTTTCCTTCCCCTCGGGACTATCAGGGATATAAGGGGGGAGCTGTCGCCAGCCCACTCATTGGGGTGTTAGGAAGTCCTTTTTTTCTCCCTGGCCCAGAGTAGGCATCTGAATGAATACTGCACCTTTCTAGCCTGAGAAGGTGTAGGGAGAGAACCACTGACCAGAACAGAGCCAATTAGAGAACTTCTTTGAGCAACGATCATAGTGCTGAGAAACAAGACTATATTCTTCCTCTTCTGGGGTCGGGGAGGCTGTGTACAAGGATGAGGTGAAGCTGGGAGTTGCAGAGACTGTCTTAGCCATAGAAAGCCTGCCTGGGAGCCAACCTGGAGAGACAGGACAGACTAGTTAGGAGGAGAAAGGGAAGGAGTGGAGAAAGAGAAGAAAAGGGAAGAGGAAAAGAGGGAGAGGAGGCAGAAAGAGTGGAATGGAGGGAGGGAGGGAGAGAGGGAGGAAAGGAGGGAGGGGTATTTATATGGTCGGTCTCCGAACCAAAGCTGGATTAACCAATGTATTACTTTCTGTCTTTGAGGCCTTGCAGTTGGGTTTCTATCAGATGAAACCAAAAGGGTTTGATAATCCAGTGGTCACCTTTAACTGGAAAGTCCCTCCCTGTCTTCAGCACAGGGGAAATTTCTTTATTCTCTAATGAGTCTTCTTCAAAGGCTTCGGTTCTCCCTGGAGACTCCAGTCAGTTGGGTACTGGATTTCTGAGATTTACTTCATTTTTTTTGTCTTCCCCCTTTGACAAGACCAACTCAACATTTAACGTGCATTCTGAGATACCCCCTTAACTTGATTGATCCTTCCTTCTCTTCCAGGTCTTTTATGACGCATTTCATTTTAGCCAACAAAATTTTAATTTAAAAAAAAAATCTCTTTAACTTCTTCTCTTTTCTTTTTCTCAAGAGAGGGTTTCTCTGTGTATCCCTGGTTGTCCTGAAACTCTGTAGACCAGGCTAGCCTGGAATTCAGAGCTCAACCTGCTTCTGACTCTTGAGTGCTGGGATTCAAGGTGTGTGTCACTAGTCCCAGCTTTCTAAAAATCTTTTATTACCTTCTTGTTCCTTTTGCCTGCCATTGTGAGCTGATTTTGTTTTTATGGCTATAAAATCCTCTCTTTCAAAAAAATTAGCTTTTATTTTGAGGGGCTGGTTATTTATTTATTAATTTATACAGAAGTTTTGATTTATGAATGCTTCCAAATCTTTAAATTCATCCAAACTTCACATTTATAAATAATAATAGGGTAATAGGTCTAGACAGGCATGGCTGCACATGTCTAAAGTCATAGCACTTGGGAAGCTGATACAGGAAGATTGCAAGTATGTATGTGTGTGTGTGTGTGTGTGTGTGTGTGTGCGTGCGTGCGTGTGTGTGTGTGTGTGTGTGTGTGTGTGTGTGCGCGCGCATGCGTGTGTGTTTGTGTGTGTGTTAAATGGAGATACAGAATCAGGGACTCATACAGCGTCACAATTAGAGTGCCTACTAATAGAAGCTAACATTAAGGGCCGGTGAGAGGGCTCAGTGGTTAAGAATATTGGCTGTATTTGCTGTTATTCTCTCAAAGGCTCGAATTTGATTCCCATCCCCCACATCAGAGCCTCACAGTCATCCTTAACCAGGAAATCTGTTGCCCTCTTCCTGCCTCAGTGGACACCTGCAGGCGAGCAGTGAGGGTCCACATGCTCAGGCATGCATACACATAAAACCGAAATTACTGATTAGTTCATAAAAATAAGAACAATAGTAATAATGTCATAATAATAATGATGCCAGTATTTAAGGACATGTTAAAATTTCTAATAAGTAATAACAAAATTATGGTAAGTGTATGAAATTGCTTGTCCAAAAAAAGAAGCGAAAGCAGCTTACTAAGAGGAAGCATGAGGAGGACTTAGGTTTCTGAATTATGAAATTCAGAAGTCAAAGTTGCAGAGACTGAGCACTGTGTAATGAGTCGTTCTGAGACAATGTGACTGTCCCCAAGGAGGCACACAGATATGTGGGAGTGATTTCCAGTCCTGTGAGCGTCTCTGGGTCTGGTTACTATTACACAGCCATTCCAAATAGTGTGTGGGAAACTCACATGTCAGCCAGCAGGACTTACCGGTTTTGGAAAACCACACTCCTGGGTATCAGTTGTGTCTGAGAAATGTGCATGACAGAAATGTATACCGCAGGGCAGACCAAGTACTGTTCCTTTGTGGCATCCTTCATTTTCTTCCTGATGCCGTCAGGGATGCCGGGAAGGGCCATACTACAGAGATGCCTGTTGGATTCCCTGTTTTATTTAGCAAGTTGTTCTCATGTGTATGCATGGTTTGTTGTTGTTGTTGTTGTTTTTTGTTATTTGGCTTTGGCTCCAGTTATTTACAATTTTGACTCCAGTGTATTTCCTGGAACCTGTGAGGGGTCACATCATTCTTACTTGACGGGCATAAGGATGTGGAGATCCCCATTGAACCAAAAAGCAACACAAACTTAAGTTATTGTCAGTTCAGGGAAGAGAGCCCTTAATTTGGCAGCTGATAAAATGAAGTCAGCACCCCCACCCCACCCCTACCCCACCAGCATGGGCTCTCAGAAACCTCCAGTCTCCATGCCCCTGGGTCTCTGTCTCTTTGTGGTCCTGTTATTCTGCAGTCTGCAGACAGCCAGGCGAGGGCTGGTGTGGGGGGTGGGGGGGGAGTGTGTGTGTGAGAGAGAGTTCTGAAGAGGAAAGAATGACATAAATAATTCAGTGATTGCTGACCATGGGCCATTACATTTCCCATGATCTGTTTTACTGTAGCTGTTATGCGGCGTTAGTCACTGACAATTCAATTGCAAACCAGGCGTTTCACTGGGCCTGAAGGAGCTGGCCATGGCTCCTGAGATCCAAGACCATGACAGCTTTGGCCTTGGGCTTGCTTAGGCCTCATGCTAAAAGATGGCCGAATGGATTCACACCATAGCAGGGGCAGAAGGCTTCTCCTTGCTCCTCTGTCTTCCTGAGCCTCTTAGAGTAGGGGGACAGTCACCGTGACCTCGCCTGGAGACCCTGTTGCTATTAACAGTGCTCCAAAAAGACACAGTGGAGGGGACCATCTAAAGGGCTCATGTGTTCCATGTAAGCAATAATTACCAGGATTGTGCCTGCTGTGTGCGAGTGCATGCGCATTGCTTGCAGACGGACATATAGGTATGTGTAGGACAGAGGGAAGCCTTGAGTGTCATTCCTCAGAAACAACACCCAGCTGGTTATTCGGGGCTGGGTCTCTCACTGGTCTTGGCTGCCCTGCCCCAATAGGTTATTTATTTGCCAGTGTAAGTCTGTGGCCCTCTTTGTCCTCAGTTTTGCTGCTTATTGTGGGGTGGACTGGAGGAGTAGCTTATGTGGCCTAGCCAGTGTGTCCCTCAGCACTGTTCTGGGGCTCTGGGGACTCAGGAACTGATGGTTAAAGCAAGAGACTTGGTCTCTTGCCCCACTGTGGGGGACTGCTCTGGTTGTTGTCTTTGACATCACAGAGGCAGGCTGCATGAGACTGACTGTCCTTTAAGCTGTTTCCAATCTGACTTCCGTTCTCTGACTTAGTTCTTAAAGTCCCCTTTGTAAGGGAGGGTGATTGACCCTCCTGGAGTGAGTGGGCGTGCCTGGGGATGTCACTTAGTCCATGCTGTGGCTGTGCCTAGCTGGGGACCCACTCCATCATGTGTGCTTGGTGAATTTCCCAGTTGATTCCTTGGAGATTTCATAGGAGTGAGTGTGAGTTCAATAGGTCAGACAGCATTTGGAAGTTACTAAGTGCCCCCACACACATTCACACACACAATGCACC